>NW_010525632.1:0-16521 GCF_000687285.1 Phaethon lepturus | reverse complement strand
TTCCCCGGTATGGAGGTCAGGCTGACAGACCAGTAGTTCCTTCCGGCCCTTCTTGTAGACGGGCTTCACATTGGCAAGCCTCCAGTCATCTGGGACCTCCCCTGTTAACCAGGACTGCTGATAAATGATGGAGAGTGGCTTGGCAAGCTCCTCCGCCAGCTCAATCATATACAATAACTATAACCATATAAAGTGCATACTACTGACTTCAACATTTCTCTGTTTACAGATAACCTTCAGCTGCTCTACCATAAAAGGCATGTAAAAATTCTTCCCAACTGCTTGGTTGTAAAACATTTGCACATTACAACTACAGGATTATGTAAGAAAACTTATCTTCTTTTCAAGGAAACGCAGAACCTGATTCCACCTTAATTAAAGATGCAGCTTTCCTTTGTTGCGTTTACTGTAGAGCTAGGAAGGAGTTCAGCTCCAGTTAAAAACCCTTCATTGTAGATGTCTACGTGTAGGTGCCTGAACAGTACATAGAAATTAACTCTGCCCTGTATTACAAAGCCAGGCTTGATCAAAGTTTGTAAGGATACGATATCACTCCTGGTTGGAAATCTCCTGGCAGACTTGTTCATATCTGACTGTTAAGTGGATGCCTTGGATGCACTGTGATATCTCAAGCAGGAGTAAATGACTATGTTGGCGGGGGGGTGGGGTGGAGGAAAAATAAAATCAAGTCCATCCTGGTTAATGAACATACTAGATCTTTGTACACTGTAGTGGGAGTTTAAACATGTCACTCATATGTATACCCCTATGTATAGAATCCTACGTGGAAGCACCTTGATCTTGAGCTAAATCTCATACTGACTGTGCTGAATGGGTAATGCCTGTAGGAGAGAGCCTCAGAATGAACTATCATACAAAGATCACCAATTAAAATACAATAATTAAAAACAAAAAAAAAACCCCAAACAACAAAAAACCTATTATATATATCATCAGGAAAATTCAATATGTTACTACAGGGAGTTTAAGGAAAAAATAAATTATCAAATACTGTCAGTATTACATTGTCAGTATAGATACAGGCCATGATTCAGGTATCTGAGGTCTGACTAATGCTGTTAAGAGGACTGTACTGTTTGCACAGTCCAGGAGTGTTGAGTGAAACCACTAAGAGGGCTGGCACACTCTGCTACAGTTGTACGTAACTCACAGTAACTGCGCTACCACTTTCACTGAGTTGCAGCCAACTCCTGAAGTGATGCACTCTGAAAGCAGCTCTTCGGTCAATCAGTACGACTCTCAAGAACCAGTTCATGCATGAAAAGAGACAGTTCTAATCCTTTACAAAAAACCTTCTGGAAACTTTTTTTTCTGAGCTGGAAGGACATGGGTCTGATGATCCAACAGAGTAACTGCATCTTTAATTTAGAATGTCCATTTATCTGGACCAGAGTGTTTTATTTTTGGAGGACTTGAATAAAAAAAAGCCCTGTGCTCATCACTGAAGCCCATTCATACTTCATTAACTCATCAGAACCATTTGAGAATATACAGTTAGGCAAGTGCCCAGCTCCAGACAGAAGTCAGGGGTTTGTAAATAAATGCTCAGACTTTTAGTAAAGGTAGCAGGAACAACAAAAGTCCTTTGTTCACTTAGGATTTCTCTCTTTAGTCTGATCTCCTGCAGTGCAGGAAATCTGGATATAAATTATCTTGGTCTTGATATGATGCATAGTACCCCCAGGCTGTGCCTTTCTTGCCAATTCATGCTAAATATACTGCAGCAGAATTAATTAACTGGTTTGTTTGCTTTTGCTTTTTTTTGCCTTTTTTTTTTTTCCCCTGAGAGAAAGCATTCTTGCAAATTATTGCTGACCAGTCATCTCTGGAGACCCTCTATTTCCAATATCTGAGGAACTTGGAGGAGTAATTTATACCCGGGGAATTGGAAACAAACGGAAAGTACAGTGTTAAATCTGCTGACACAGAGGAACTGCTTCCATATTTTTATTAAGTTATCAGGAAGTCCTTTAAATTTTCAACAGGATGTACTTTCTGATTGAGCAGGTTAGCAAAAGAAAGACAGACTCTAATGAATCAATCTCAGTGTTTCTTCCTCGCATGGCAACCGGTATAGATTTCTCTGTTGTGTTCACTTAGCTGCCTGAGCTGATTGCATTTTGGGTTGATGAACTGGATCTTTCAAAACATTTAAATTGGAGGGGTAATGAGGGAGTTAGAGCTACGATTTTCATGCAACTTATAGCATGGTGAGAGTGTAGGTAGATGAAATAAAGGCTCCAGCAAATTTGCTGGCAAAATTCTTATTCTTTTCTTTGTTTCTGGCATTTTAGTTGATACTCTCCGAGACTGGCAGTACCCAGGGCCAAATTTATCCTCGGGAGGTCTCTCTGATTAAAACTAGAGCTTATTCCACATTAATGGGGGTGGAAGGTTCTTTCCCGTTACCATCAATAGTGCTTGTCTACTTGCAACCAGGAATGACTTGGAACTGAGACTCCCAGATATGAAATCAGTGGCTTAAGTAATTACTTTGATAAAGAGAAAAACAATTTTAATATGCTCTTTGGCCAAAGCTTCTGATCTACCAGTACAATCAATTCCCTTCCATTTTCAAGGGGGCTTTCTAGGACAAATACAAAGATGAAAAGGGCACATTAAATGTTGCAGTCCTGTAACTTCTGCAAATAGATCTACTCTATCAGGTTCCCAGGAACCTGGGAACCATTCAGACGCTACCAAGATCATTTTTGATCCACCTAGCAGTCCTTAGGTTTCAGAGTAATGAGGAGAGTAACTGCTTTTTGTTCTCTCTTCTAGTGCATCATTTTAAAATCATGCTATTCACAGCCTTTATTATGAATAGCAGAATACGACAGTTAATTCCTAGCTGAACACAGGGTTGCTGTATGGTTCAGGGCCATTTGCAACTATGTACTAGATGTTTGATAAGAAATCCCCACAAAAATCTTCATTCCACATGTAGCAAGAATAGCTTCCTCATACCATTAGGGCAAAAGAGCAGAAGACTATAAAAATTAAACTCTACTGTTGAAATGGGGGAAAAACAAAATTCCAGGACACTACCAGTTGTTTCAAGTCCTTTAAAATCTTGAAGGAAAAATTCTTCCTTATTGTAAACATACGTAAATCACAAGTGTATGGGAAAGACATACAAGTTACATGCCCAAGAACTTCCAGTATGACTAGGAGCCACAGTTTATCCAGCCTAAATTTATCGCTATCATGGGCCAATAACCTTTCAAAGAAAGATGCTAAAATTGAAGTGCCCTCCAAATCGCTCATCTAGATTTTTTAAAAAAGGCAAAGGGAAAGCTAGATGCTTTCGTGGCCCTTTTAAAGGTCAAGTGTAGGATAAATACTACATTGAGACAGTGCCTTAAATATAATAATCCAGTAGTCCATTCACCTTTTCTTGAAGACAGTGACAAATCAAATACACAAAAGCAGGAAAGGAACAATTTGAGAGACACTAAAAATTAAAACTATTCCAATAAAATGTAAATGGACAGTTAAAGTCATTATGAATTTATACAACGGTAACAGTAGGAAAGAGAAACAGGAAGGTACAAAGATGGTTAGGTGGATGAGAGGGCAGAACTCTATGGTGTTAGTCACTGAAAGAAGGAATGAAAGTGTTACACGCTGAATTAACACTGTAGAATAGTACTCAGACTGAAATATGACCACTATAATTGTTAGACAGGTTATTTAAAAAATAAACTCAAATATAAATAGTTAGCTATTTCTCTAATACTTATTGTTTCCTCTTTTATTCTTTATGTCCAGTGAAGCATTCTGCATTTTTACACCTGCTTCTCACTGAGTTACACTGTAAACGTTAACTTTTATTTGGATAAATAACCACAGGTGCTTCTCCCAAAATATTTGCAGTGGACAGAAGGGGAGACAAACCCCAATAATTTCAGACCATATAGAAGCTAGTGGGAAGGCAGAGACCAGGGTAAGAAATTAGCACCTTTTTTTAAGCCCAGAGTGCTTTATTTGTTTCTTTTATAATAGAGGGAGATAAAAAGCTATCAGTGATAGTGTTCATATTTCCGGGTGCATCAGGATAGAATTTGCAGAGCAAAGAAACAGATAACACATTTCTGAAGTTATTCCTGCTATGGTGAGATGTGCAAACCACAGGGGTTGTCATCAACTTCGAGTTTCAAAAGGTTTTTGATAAGGCTACACATCTGAGATAATTGGTTACGGTAAATACAAATATTCCAGGAATTAAAGAAGTTTTTAAAACTCAGATGGAGTCCACAGATGAAACTCATTTCAGTTTTTGACTGGCATGGAAAAGTTGAAGATCATCTCAAAAGGACAGAACCAGTTCCCACTTCATGTGAGTAAATGTCACTTCCATTGAAGACAACAGGACTTTGGCATACTTTATGTCTTTGAAATCTCTGGCAGTAAAATTTGAAAAAAATATTAATTTAAAAGGCTACTTTTTATCACTTGTATTTTCAAATTACAGCTCAGAGTAGTTTCTTGCTTAGCTGGAAGTGGGACTATTCCACTTCCAGAGCACTTTGTAATCAACAACTGGAAAAAATAAATTGGTATTACTGTAACATAATTAAAAATGGTTTTAATAGAAAAGTCACATCCATTTTCTGGAAACAAGTGAGAAAAGAGGGGGACATACAACGAAAGACTGAAAAATTCCTGCACCCTGTGATAGCCACAATTGTCTTTTCTCTTTTGGAAAGATTTTGCATGTTTTTTTGTTGGCAAGACCAACTTGTGTAAAGCTAGTCTTGTGCTCAAGGATTTAGAATAAGAATTAATAGATCAGAAATCAAGTTTTAACTCCATGAAGGATTCAAAACATGACTGAATAAACTAGGACACAGTTTTATTGTGTACTGCACGACAAGGGCTAATTTAGATCCTGGAATCATTTAAACATGTTAGCGTGATGTTAATGTGCTAAACCTCAGCCAATAAACCTTAGTATATAAACAACTTCAAAGGATCCTTGGGACACAGGAAAGGACTTGCGTCTCAGAGATAATTTGCTTTCCTTTGCCATGACTATATGGCTACATGGCTTTTGATTGGCTCAGAGTATTGGCAGAGAGAGATTAAATATGCTTGGTGGAATAGGCATTAGAATATGCATAGTACAATATATGTTATTATAAATGGGCATTTACAAAGCTGATAAAATAAATTATTCCCATAATTTTATTAATTTCCAGGAGCTCTTTCATTGAGAAAAAATGCCTCTAATTTTTCACAATATTTTTCTTGAAAGCATATTCCACCCCCTAATAAAAAGGAAGCAAAGCAAGCCCTAGACTCACAGAATCGAATGGTGACTCGATATTCCCAGAAGAATTTTTCATTTTTATTAAAATCCAAACAAACAAACAAAAATTACAAGGATATTAAGGAAGTTGTTACAAGCTCGAAGAATAGACCTCTGTGAACATCATGAAGTTCAACAAGGCCAAGTGCAGGGTCCTGCACCTGGGTCAGGGCAGCCCCCAGTATCAGTGCAGGCTGGGGGATGAAGGGATGGAGAGCAGCCCTGCCGAGAAGGACTTGGGGGTCCTGGTGGATGAAAAGCTGGACATGAGCCAGCAATGGGCTCTCACAGCCCGGAAGGCCAACCGTGTCCTGGGCTGCATCCAAAGCAGTGTGGCCAGCAGGGCGAGGGAGGGGATTCTGCCCCTCTGCTCTGCTCTGGTGAGACCCCACCTGGAGTCCTGTGTCCAGCTCTGGAGCCCTCAGCACAGGAGAGACATGGACCTGTTGGAGCAGGTCCAGAGGAGGCCACAAAAATGGTCAGAGGGATGGAACGCCTTCCTGTGAGGACAGGCTGGGAGAGCTGGGCTTATAAGCAAGATGAGGACAGACTTTTTAGCAGGGCCTGTTGCAATAGGACAAGGGGTAATGGTTTTAAACTAAAAGAGGGTCAATTTAAACCAGTTCTTGGGAGGAAATTTTTCACAGTGAGCATGATAAAACACTGGCACATATTGCCCAGAGAGGTGGTAGATGCCCCATCTGTGGCAACATTCCAGGTCAGGTTGGACAGGGCTCTGAGCAACCTGATCTAGCTGAAAATGTCCCTGCTCACTGCAGGGGGTTTGGATTAGGTGACCTTTAAAGGTCCCTTCCAACCCGAACTATTCTATGATTCTGTGATTCTACGATTCTACGATTCTATGATTCTGACCAGCTGTAGTATTTTGTGTGACCTGAAACACGATGTATGTGTATTTGTTAATATATATGCAACAGTTATAATTCCTCAAAGAAAATCAAGGAGGAACGCAAGCCCTGCAGAATTATTTCAATATATATGTGAATTGTTTTCAAAAAATGCCCAATTCCATTGTTTCATCAGTAAAGACTTATGAAAATATACTCATCTGATCCTAAATATTAAACCAAGTTTTAACATGAATATTAAAAAATTATTTACTTGAAATGGATCCATTTTCTTTGCAAGTTTCTATCAGCATTCAGCAAGACAAGAAAGCATAGACTTGTTATAAAAAAGTGTATCACACCCAAATTCTGCCTCTTCTCCTTGACCTTCCAAGCCAGTGGAAAAATGCCTCGTTCAGTCTGGCTTATCTCTCAGGTGCAAGTGTTGCCTTTCTGCTGTAGTCAGCTACATTTTTATCACAGACGTATCAAGTAGGTCATTCTAATTTTGCACGTGAAATGATTTCACCTTCATAAATAGTGATGAGTCAGGCTTAAAAAAGACTCTGAACAGTTTGATTAGGAATGCTTCAGCTGATGTATCAAAGATAAATTTGACCAGCCATTTTCAAGTCTGCTTGATCCTGGAACTTGTTCAGTTGTAACTCGTGCTATTGTCACAGTGTTTTTTCTTGTTAAAAACAAAGAAAAAAATAGTTACAACAAATTAATCTCAACTTACCTGTTTTTACTGCTAAGATATTGTTTTGCTTACCTCCCTAAAGACAATAGAGAGAAAATCTACAGCTCGTACAACATCTCGTCCTACGGAATAATTCCCTTGATTGAAGTTTTGGAGTGCAACCATAGTATGAAATATCATAATAGTTTATTAAATGTGTAATTCACTTGGTCTACTGATAACAACATATTGCTGGATAATAGCAACTGCAACAGCAAAAGAGTGGATTGCATGAGTAATGCACAAATTATTTTAGAAAAGGGAGCATGTATTAAAAAAAATAAAAATACATTAAAAGGTGGAAAATTAGAGACCTGGAGAAATGAAATAATGCTTCCAAAGTTAGGATGAGGCTACGGCTTCTATCAAAAAGCAAATGGGGGTATGGAGTGATGACACATCTACACTGCTTCTCGGTTGCAGCATTGCACTGCTGTGTCAAAGGCATCTCTGCAGCAGCACACCCCAAACCAAGCTGTACTCATGACATCTGTACGGGGTTACCAGCCCAGAAACACACCAGGGCGCACAATGGAGATGGATCCTCTACTTCCCAAGTCCCAGACTTACACAGTAAATTAGTGAGTATTCTTTAAGAAACAGTTAATCACAGGGGTTAGACTGCATTTCATTGCCCCCAACACAACCCTTGTATTTCCCCTTCTAAGCTCTGCTTGGAAAGTAGATGTTAGGAAGGATTTTATTAAGCTTTGTGTTCTCCTTACTGTGTGTCTTTAGTACATAGTACAGAAACAGAAGGAACTGTGACTAATTTCCAACGGGGAAATTAAAAATGCCTTTGGCAATACCACCACCCCAAACCCATGAAAATTAGTTTATTTTGAAGCTCAAGACTAATTAGTCACTGTGCTTCATTCTTTAACCTGTGGATAACCACTGTGTGAATAACAACAACTTCTGCTTTCTGCCACTGGGCATAGGACCCCAGCTCAGTTTTCAAGCTTATCTTTCTTGTTGAAGTCAATAGTGCCTAGGGATGTCCCTGGGAACAGTGATGCTCCTTATTAGTCCCTGGCATAGCCTGTGCACAGGCCATTCCCATACAATTCCCA
This sequence comes from Phaethon lepturus, assembly GCF_000687285.1. Classification (NCBI taxonomy): domain Eukaryota; kingdom Metazoa; phylum Chordata; class Aves; order Phaethontiformes; family Phaethontidae; genus Phaethon; species Phaethon lepturus. The sequence continues at coordinate 8,526 of NW_010525632.1, read as the reverse complement.
TACAATTCCCATGCATAGTACAAGATGTAGCACAGCCATTCCCAACTTGTTGTGTATGTGGTCACCTTTCCACGGGGGAAGGGAACATAATGCTATGGATGTAGGCCATTCTCTACCGTTAGGTCTTACTCTTGTGAAACACTCTTAGGCACGTATACTTTACTGAAGCTGCTGCACATGTCAGCGTGGGGAAATGCTAGTCCTGTACGATGCAGAATGAGCCCTACCCTGTTATGTACAAACCAGGTCAGTGTTAATACAAAAAGGAACATTCAAAGGTGTCTACTTTGTCTACTTTGCATCTAAAATAACTCTCTTTGCATGATGCTTGGTTGCTATGAAGTGTGCCCATTAGTTTTCAGTATAATGAGATAAGGCAAGGAAACCTTACAGAAACCAGACCTGTGCCTGCACTTCTCTGCTTGTGCTGCTTTGTTAGCAGCAAAATTTTTGTCCTGGCAATGTCTTATTCATAGGACAATCCCAGCAGCAACAGGGAGGCATCTTCTTGCTGCTTTTTACAGAGACCATGATCCAGTCAGGCCTTACTGCTGTGAGACCCTTCTGTCCTGCTAGCCTGATGCTTTCTGTACAACCAATCTCGCCTGTCAGTAATGCCTTCTGTGGTGGCAAATTATGAACACAATCTACTTTCATTTCAGACCCCACTGCAAGGAGACAACAATCTGCTGAAGACCTCAAAATCTCTCTTTTGCTGGCAGCTGGTCCTCGGATCACATGCAAGTTGGTTTAATAAGTGACTAGTGACTTATGAGGCTAGCCAGAATATCCAGAATTGTCATGGTGACAGTAACAAAGAAATAATTAAAAGAGATCTCAGCTAGGGTTCAGTGAATATTGAGTAAGTATTTATACCTTGCCCAGCAATTGAAAGTAATTCTGTCAATTTTTACTTTTTCTCCATCAAGAAAGTTTGTACCTATATGTCTGTGCTGGTTTTGGTTGGGATAGAGTTAATTTTCTTCACAATAGCTACTACGGAGTTATGTTTTGGATTTGTGCTGAAAACAGTATTGATAATGCAGCGATGTTTTCGTTATTGCTGAGCAGTGTTCACACAGAGTCAAGGCCTTTTCTACTTCTTGCACCATCCCAACAGCGAGTGGGCTGGGGGTGCACAAGAAGTTGGGAGGGGACACAGCTGGGACAGCTGACCCAAACCGACCAAAGGGATATTCCATATTGTATGACATCATGCTCAACATATCAAGCTGAGGGCAGAAGAAGGAAGCAGGGGACGTTCAGACTTATGGCATTTTGTCTTCCCAAGTAACTGTCACATGTGATGGAGCCCTGCTTCCCTGGAGATGGCTGAACCCCTGCCTGCCCATGGGAAGTGGTGAATGAATTCCCTGTTTTGCTTTGCTTACAGGTGTGGCTTTTGCTTTACCTATTAAACTGTCTTTATCTCAACCCACGAGTTCTCTCATTTTCACTCTTCTGATTCTCTCCCTTGTCGCACTGTGGGTAAAATAAGCGAGTGGCTGTGTGGTGCTTAGTTGCTGGCCATGGTTAAACCATGACAATGCCCCATCTTCTGGGGGAAGCCTTAACCATCTTGCTGTAGGTCATTGCACACAGATTGGAGGCATCACTCCCACCCATCCCTCAGCAGATCTGCCACTGGACACAAAAACATTCAAGATTTTTACCATGGTCCACTTCCCTCAGTGTCAAAGTCTGGTCCTGGCTGCTAAGGTTTCTCACGTACTTTAGACAACTATTTTCTCATCACAAAATAAGAGAATAAAAAAAAGCTTCAACCAGGATCAACAAAAATATCAACCCAGTCCCCAGCCTATAAAGTTCTGTATTGTCCTAAATTCTCACTCCCTGCCCTTTGCCCAGGAATAAATCATCATTTCCCACTGGCAAATTTCAAAGGAGGAAATAAATACGGAGCAACCTTCCTTTCCCTGCAACCCTGCAACAAAGAGTTTGACATGAGTTTTGGATTCCTTTGAGGACAGCAATGCCCATGGTCAGGCCTCATGCTTTGGGAAGGCAGTGTGGTTACCAGCCTGTTATACACCACTTCAGTCTGCACTGTATTCCTGAGGGTGCTCACCGGAACGAAAAGCTGACTGGTTTCTGAAACCTCATAAGGTTTAGTATGAACTTCATTCCAACAATTCACGTGCCTTAAGTCGAAGCAGAAGAATTTTCTGTATTAGTCCTTCTGGATTCAGGTGCCTTAATTCTAATCAAGTCCCACCTTAAAATCTGGCTCCAAGCAATTACCCAGAAAAAGCAAGATGCAGAAAAGTCTTTGAATGCTGGTTTGCTGAGCCAGTGCTCGTTCCTCACTGCCTGGGCAGAAAAACATTTTATTGAAACATTTTGTCTTTGTGAGGGAAGTGATACACGCTCTGTGGCAACATATCCTTTTCAGACTGTGAAATACTAATTAACACTGATTCCCGCCCCAAAAAATTTGTCTCCTCTTATTTAACTATTAATTCAGATATATTATTGAGAGGGAAATGAAAGGTGTTTTATTTCTTCTCTTTTTCTGTAACAACATTCTAATTTATACAAATGAAGGCACAATTAAGCAGCCTGACTTTTAATTACAATCTGCATTTCATGTAAGCAAACATTAAAACTGAGAATGCGAATCCTGAATGCAAAAATTGCCATAATGCAACAGAAAAAAATCCAAATGTAAGCAGCGTAAAGTATGCTTTTTCCACAGATTTTTTGCACATGGTGTTGCTCACACAGCTCTGCAGAACTGTGACGTGGGCATCCACTGTTTCTCATGATGCTTGTCAGCAACAGAATATGAACAGACTAATATTCTCAGCTGGCTTAAGTCATCAAACTGCATTGAATTCATTAGGATTACCCAGTTTACACCAACAACATGTGTTTCCTGAGGGTTAACCTGTGCTCTTCAATGAAGGTATGCTTATTTACACTGTCTGTGAATCAGATTACATACAATCAGAATCCAATGGAGTTTCTTTGCCAAATTAAAAAAAAAAAGGTGGTAGTCTTTTTTAAATTATATATTTCTTAATAAAGTTTGCTACAATAGCTCCAAATTACTCTTTGCAATTAAAATCCACACTGCAAATAACCTTCACACTGATCTGCTACAGATCAAGTGAATGAGATGGACAAAGGAGGCATTAGTTCTAATAATCTTCATTATTGTGCTCTTTATAAGATATTATTCCACCATCATCACTGTAATATTTTGATGCCTGCCAGCAGTACACCAAACAATGTGACTAACATTGGCCATGTGCAATTCATTCTCTCTCATCTTCTCTCCAGAGAGAAAACTGGTTTTGTTTGCCTGTGTTTCATGTGCACACAGCTTTGTGCTACTATTAAAGACAAAAGTTTTAAAAATAATTAAAAAAACCCACACTGAAGATGGGGAATCAGCTGTAAAGATTTGCAATGATACTTTGCTCTATGAGATTTCATTCTGGAGTTCTGAGAGAAAAGAAAGTCTTAAGGATTTTTTTTTTTTTTTTTTTAATCCTTGAGTTAAAGAATTTCACATTCCTGAGGAGAAAAATTGTCAGCTAGAGTAGTCAGGCCAGCAATTTTGGTGACCTTCTTAACATCCAGGCAACACTAGTGCTTCATTGTCTTGGCAATACAGGATAGTCCTCACTTTAATTTTCTTACTGTTTCAAGTTAAGAGTGCAAAGTACAAAGAGAGGTCACATATGCAAAGCAAACCTCCAGGTCCATGGCAAAACTGAGAGAAGATTCCCTGGCTACCCCTTCACTGAAAGTATCTCCCAAGCCAAATGCCCACTCTATGTACTCCTTGCTTCTCAGAGATCTTTGAAAAGACCCTGGTGGGCATTTCCAGAAGAGGAACCCTTGGATAAACTCTTGTCTTACAAGTGTCTTCAGAGCACATTCAGCTGCCAAACAGACAGGTCACGGCACCATATGATAGCTCCAGCTATGCCGCCTAGGTGATGACATCACACAAAAATAACTGACAAACTCACAAAGGTTGGCATCAGGATTTGACCAGGCTACTCTCAGCCTGAACTGATTTTAGCCTAACAGTTGTCTAGCTGTCAGGTGACTATTACCTAAATTGTTTTAACATAAATCATTTTAGCTTAGCTTTATGAATGCCATGTACGGAAAGGTCCAGCAAACCTGTGTAGTCATTGTGTAAAAAGCATCAGGTCTTTGTGCTAATTGAAGAGGGAAAAGGTGATGGTGTAGCTTCCAGCTCAAGCTGGTAACCACTGAAAAAAGCAGACTTTGTTAAGAAAATGTATCAAAATATATCCAGGAAGCTCCCTAAACTCTGGAGTAAGAACTCCTCAACATAAACATCACATGAAGATGGGTCAAGAACATGGGTCATTGGTAACTCATCATAAACTTTTCCTCCTTGGGAAAAAGAGGCAACTGACCTTCACAGTTAAACACTGGAAGGCTGAGAGTAACAACAAAAAAGAGGGTAAATATTAGAGTTTGTCTAAACTGGTCTTAAGTACATTATTAATGGTAATTTTATTGTGGTATGCCTGGCTTATTAAGAAGAACTGTAGTATTTTTGCTTAGAAAGTTAATACATTAATTATACTGAAAAGAAATTCTTATCTCTGCCAATCAGATGCCCATAACAAGATTTGCCTTGTAAAAACAGATGGGATTTGTAAGCTGCTTGATCTCAGGCAGAATGAAGACCATGTACTATGGACTTGTAGAGATCAAGGGAAGGATTCAGTTGCCTAATCACAGGCATTTAATGCCCTTTGAGACATCCTGCCTGGCTTCCAGCTGCTGTGGCTTATGGGTTTCCTGTAAATTCTGTATCATATCTGCCAGCTCATATCCAAATGATCCCCTGACGACACAGACCACAGGTTTGACTGCAGAAAGACCTGGGCATCCAGGGTGACCACGGATAGTTTTGCACATCTTAGGACAGGGTCTTGCACTGTTCCATATGCTGATGGCTTAGGTGCAGAAGGAGATCCATCATAACCACCTTTTTGCCAAATAATGTTGCTGTGGTTGGCTTGACTCAAAATCACGCTTTTATTTGTACATCTCCTTTGTGTCTGAGAGAATTAAAAACGTTCTGGGGACTTAATGTGCAGAAGGTGTCAGTTTACTGAAAGGCTTTTATCTTCATATTTTGGAGTTGGTAATTACCTCTCATGAGTGAAACAAAAGGCTAGTCTCTGCTCTGGCTGCCTTTCATTTCCCTTCAAACTAAATGTGACTCCAAACTGCTATGTTTTCTTGGCACTGATTTTACTAATATAGCAGGTTGTTACAAACCAGTTATTTGCATGATACAAAATTAATTAGATAAGTCTGCTGTAATTTATAAATATGCAATTATAGTTAAACAACTAAGAAGTTGGGACTTTGCAAGGTTCCCAGTGGGTTGTTATTTGCATGATGCCAGTGCATCCAGACGAAAGAGTCACTGATTTGTTCTCTGTTGTAAAAATGCAGTTTGCCTTATTCTGTTGGGAATTTGCAAACATATTAAAACATATTTCTGGAGTTTGTTCAAATTAATTATTATGAAAACAAACTAATGTGTGGAATAGCTGTTACAAAAAACCACAACCACCAAAATACCTTAATTATTTCCAAAGACCAAGTAAGCTTTTTCTGAATAAGCAAAAGCAGGGTGTAAACTTCATATTGTTTTATATGATATCTCAGATATTAAATTCAAAGAGATCAAAGCTCAGAGGAAGTAAATAGGGCCTCTTGCTCAGTGTCCCAATCTGGTCCTCACAGAAAGCTCATATTTCTCCTCCTTATGTTACCGGCTCTTCTATGACTCTCTGATCTACCAGCCTGACTTCCTGACTGCTAAAGGTCACAGAATTACCCTCTGATACTGACCTTAATTCAGCCTGCTTACCTTCTCCAAGCTGCCTGTCCTCGACCCTCAATGTGTGATACATTTATTTTTTTAATAAATGAAAACCCATTACCTAAACAAATCTCTGTTCTTATCCAGGTCCTTTTTTTCTCTACCTAATGACAACAAACTGTCATAGGATTCAAAAGAGGTGGTTGTCTCCAGTGTAGAAGTAATGAAGGTTATTACTTGGCCACTGCCTCTAACTGTTGGTTTGCAACCACACACAACGTTCCTTCACACAACAATAGTGCTGTTATGAAGTTTGCTAGATTAGTTCATAGGGGACACAATTTAACAACTCCTACCATACACATCTTATAGACTAAATAGAGGAAAGAGTCATCAGTCTTCAACTGCCTTATAGTTTGTTCGAGATGCCCAGACAAGAAGTTCTACCAGGCTTTATAAAACACCTTGTACTGAAAACTGATGCAGAGCTAAAAATACACTTTAAATGTATTGTGAATACATTTGAAAAATACACTTTAAATGTAAATGGAACAATAGCAAGGGTAAAAGAACACTACCGGGACCTTCCTCACTCATATCAGACTAACTTGAATATAGATATCTTGACATGATTCCTCATTAAAGACTTGCCTACTAAATCTATGAATAACAACTGCTCTACTCAATGGGATGGCAATTTGCCATTGATTTCAATGGGGCCAAAATGTCATCCTGCATGTCTGTAGGTTTAATTAGGTCTGTTCATCTCAGCTCACTGGTGTAAATCTGTAGTAGTTCCAGAGACCTGAAGAGAGCTGAAGACACCTGAAACCATCAAATAATATTTGTTTGATTTGGAAAATTGGAGGAATGGCTGGGAAAAAAAAAACAGATTTGTAACTGCAGGACTCATTGTAAGCCATCGTAAGCTTGCACTCTTCTGTTCTTTCAGCTGTTTTCATGGAAATAAATAGTCTTTAAGGACTTTAGGTGCACAGTGAGATACATAATACAGAAGCACATTCATTCTAGCATCCCTAATGAACGTATCTGGACTGTGTTTGCAGAAGACAAAACAGCCCAACAAAGATCTGAATTAATCCGGATGTTATCAGCTGAATGGGAATGTACAGTGATTCCACTCTGATGGCAGCTTCTCATTTAGGCATGTGAAATTAGGTGAAATAAACCTGGGTCTTAAAATATTTTAATCATGTATGTTGCTTATTGGATGCAATTTTCCTACCCCATTTCTTGTCTTAGCCTTAAGGGAAAGAAAATCATGAAAAAAACTGGGTGTGTGAACCCTAAGAGGACTAACAATGAGCTCTGATTCTGAACACATCAAGGGGAGTTTGCTTCTCACTCTAGAGGTTGTGGAGTCCATTGTAAGCAGTGGCCAATTCAGAGCTCTAACAGTGTCCAAATCACGTGCCTGATGTATGCATCTCTGGCAGCTGGGAGTGATCAGTTTCAGCAGCTTGAGTCACATTCCTGCCTCCCCTTCACACAAGACTGTCTAAGGAAACAAAAAGAACAAACAAACAAACAAACAAACAAAGAAAAACAACTAAAATTTGAGTCTTAAGAAGAAGGAGGAAGTTCTTAATCCTTTGACGCACATGTTGCCAAGGAAACCCCTCCTTGCTATCCTTTTCATCCTGTCTGTCTGTCTTTGGAAAGAAGTGACACTGGAGATGTGTTATTGTACAGGGGATGATTTGAGCCAATTATTTGTATATATTTTTTATTTAGTTCCATATGTCACATTTTTCAGTAGAGTGTGGCAAGGTTTAAGGTCATCACAGGGGGAAGATTTTAAAAAGGAAATTAATACAACTATTAACAAGTTTTATGTCAATGGAGAGGAAGAATGAATTTGTTGTTTATATAAAGACTTAGAACTTCAGTACTTGAAACAAATGAGAGGTTTCTTTGATATTATGACTTTTGTTAATCCTATGCTGTTTTGCTAACCCCACATAGTACATGTATAATGTGAGGAATAATCGGAAAAATGTATTATTTGATTCAACTCTGTGTCTTAAACATACAGTAAAGCACATTCCTTCCTACCGGTCAGTAACCATGTGGCAAAAATTGGTGAATTGAAAGAACCATAAGGTAAAAGTGTGTCATTTCCCTATTCTAAAGATCAGAGAAACGACAGTGGTGAAGTCTGAGCAATCCATTTGCTTGCATAAAATCAACAGTCTTGATTCCCCTTCATGGGGCTAGGGGATGCATGCTCTAGCTCGTAGATCCCAGTGAAACCTCTTTGCAATCACTGTACAGGGTAGGACAAGTCAATCTCCCCAAAGGGTCCCAACATCATGGGATCTGGTGAGCAGCATAACGATGACAAAGACAAGAAAGTTGATTCAGATTCATCCTGCTGACAATATTGGGACATTTTTCCCAAGGCTAATCTAAAATCATGTTTATCTATTCCGCTTATTGCCCCAAGCCCATTTCTAAAGGGAGATACATAGTTCCTATATTTAGAAAATTGTACAATAGCAAAGGCTTGGAAATATGCATAATTAACTCCCAAATCTTTTTCCATTGCTTGTCTGCATTTAATATAACACTAAAATAGTAAGAATATTCACTAAGAGTATGAAAACTTTAGGGGCTGGTGCCATCATCAAAATTTTGGGTTTTTTGACCACGGG
>NW_010525631.1:0-35537 GCF_000687285.1 Phaethon lepturus | reverse complement strand
ACCAGCTCTATCCTGCCTGAAACCAGGACATATGGCTATAGATGATCCATGTAAGGAGGTTACTATCCTTAGCAGCTAGCGAGTTACTCATCATAATACACCTAACCTCTTCCCATCCCTCAGATCTGCTGGTAGCATGACTTACCATAATTTAGTCTGCGTCCATAATTTAGTCTGAACAATTTTTACAACAGCTCTCAGGACTGGGATGATGACTTGCATCAGCCCAGAGAAACTTGAGGTTGCAAAGATCACTGCAGTGCTATCTGTGGTCCAGATATATGAAATGGCTTATTTGGAGATAATTACAAACAACTTACTTATCACACTGATAGGGGCACTTGGTTTGCACAATCAAAGCAGCCTAGTCCATCTACTCATCTTGGAGAAATCCTGTTCCCAAGCAGTGCTTTTCAAACTGTCCATCATATACAGACTTTCATTATTTTGGGGGGATTTTGGATCTTTTCCAAAATTTATTCATCTTTTTGAAGACATGTCTGGTGTGATGCAGATTTTAACTACCATAAGCACAAAGTCACTGCACCAAAGGAAATAGGACATTTTCTCTCTCAAAATTTGAGTTAAAAATATTAATAAAACCGTGAGTCAGATGAAGGTAGTGTTTATGGATGCACTCTGAATACTTAAAATTTAATCTAATTTTAAAAAAATAATAATTTTGAGGAATAAGCTGTCCCCAATCACTGCAGTAAACATTACACTATAGAATATTTCATTAGTTGGTCTTATTCAATAATTGATGTATTGTCCTCTCTCTTTCCTACCATAATCAGAAATCTTTCTGTCCCTCTCTACCCTTCTCCTTATCCATACAAATACATGAATGGCTTAATTTTTTTTTTTAATTCCCTAAAGCTTTAAAATTATGTTATATATTCTTCAACAGCTATCTCGACAGAAGAATATGGCAACCGTTCAGCAGTTCAGACTACCAGGCTGCGTGGCGTTTACGGGGAGAAGGAGCTGCACTGGAAAATACGTGGTAGATTTGTATTCAGTGAACAAAGCTTTTCAAACTGGAAGCTATCCAGGACAGCGAGGCTAATCATCTTCCTTTTGCAAAACATACCACGTGTCCTTTGCTAACCATAAGTCAATAGAAATATACTTCTGCCTGTCATGCAAGAAGCATTACTCCCTACTACCAGGGTCAGCAGTGATACCGAGGGTAAACTGCTGAATAATGAACTCTGAAGGCTCAGAGCTTTCCTCCTTCTTCTATGAAACTACAAAGCCAACCCAGTTGGGCTTCTGCTTGAGATCTGATGAGATAAATCAGAGGCCCCAAGAAGTATGGCTCTGAGGCATAGCAAAGCTGTGAGATTAGAAGGTAAGAAGGAATACCTGTTAATAGCCTTTTTTATGCCAGTGTGATGACTGAGGCTGATTAGAAGCTGGCAGAAGCTTTAGACACTCACAGGCAAGCTAAGCCTAAACCTACAAATTCAGAAGAATTCCTACATAAATAATAGCTAAATTTTGATAGTGTCTGATGCGTTACAGAAAAGATTTTTTCCTTCTCTGAAGTACATAAACTATCAAATAAAGAAATTTTGAACTTGATTTGATACGGCTTGCTTTGTCATTTCCTTGTCTCAGCTGAAATATTTATCACAGGTGGGAGTCTCAGCTTTTAACAGGTTTCTTGCCCTCTTGCCCATCTCATTCTTTTACACCTGATTTTCATAATCTTCTTTTTATAGTGTATTTTCCTAGAATATAAAGAAAACTCGAGTCTTGGGAAGGATACTAGTGCTGTCTGGAGTCAATTGTATTGCCAGGTCAAAGAGCTGTGCTTGCACAGAACATTTACATGTCATGTGCGCAATGTGTCTACTCTTACTGCTCATATGGCATAGAGTCTCATTTGTTTCTTTCCATGCATGTTTCTCTCCATTGTTCCCCTTTTTTCAAAGAACAGAGGAGTTTTCTGGCGGTTATGAATCAGTCCTTTCTATTTCCCAAATGTTGTTTCTCAGTTATTCTGAAATTGCTGAGGTTGGAGACTGTTTTTCTGCAGGGCATCACCACTGCTGGAAGCAGTAGAAATAGCCTGCTACTTTCTTTTTTTCTCACATCCTTTGAGATACAGACCATCTTACTCCAGCCTAACTCCTCCCCTCACTCAGACCTCTCCAGGGCCCCACAATTTCTGCCTAAATGCACCAGCACTCACACTTTCTTTGTAGAGAGAAGGACTACCACCAAGTGAGAGGAAGGAAGAAAAGAAACCAGACTTTTTTCACTTTACATTTCTCATGGGAGGACAAGAAGAATGAGAAAGTAAGAAGCAAAAAACAAAGTAGAACAAGGCTAGTTTAGACCACACAAGGTGACAGAAAACTAGGTATTAGACTCATCTCATGCATATTATGTTCAATAATAACCAATTTTGGCATCATACACCAAACAATTTCCATTTAATTTGGTGTTATTTTGAATCATATTAACATGTTATCTTTATGTTATTCACCAGACATACCACATATACAGTAAACTTGATCCTCCTCGATTGTTACATATGTACATGCAGTGCTTGTGGTTGATTCAACTCCTATGATAAACCTAGAAGAATTCTTGGTTAATGGTTTTATTTATAGAAGGTTTTTCATTTTCCTTATGTAAGAGACAGAAGAATCAGCAACAGGAGTGATCATTCTCTGACTCTTAGATTTGGTATCTAGATCAAAGACAATCTTCCAAAAGCACTAGATTGAGGGACATTGCACTGAAACGAAGACTCCTAGAAGCCCTAAAAATTGTTCTGTGGCATACAAATTATTTAGAATATGCCCCAACCTTGCATCCTTTCCCCTGAAACTGAACCCAATTGTCCAGACATCTGCTAGCACCTCAAAATTAGAGGTGCACTAAAATCTTAACTACAGACAGGACAAATGCTTTCACTAGGTCTTTCACTGCACAATTCTCTATTGACATTAGGAAGAAACTCTAAGGATAACCAGATGAGACCATTAGGCTACTTGAGATTAATAGTATAAAGCAAATGAATTGTGTTAGGTTTGTGTTCAATATTTATAAAGCAGATAATTTAACAGTACTTCGTTCTTCTCCGTGTAAGATTTTGCAAGTTCTCACCACAGAAACAGGATTTTGTATTTCACAGAATCAGGATGGGTGGAATTTGCCTTCATTTTTTCATTTTAGAAGCATCAGCTTAGGCAAGATTCTTGCATTGCTTTATCACGCAGGAAATACCACAGAAGCATAGAATCTTTGGGTTGGAAGGGACCTTAAAGATCATCTAGTTCCAACCCCCCCACCATGGTCAGGGACACCTTCCACCAGACCAGGCTGCTCGATGCCCCATCCAGCCTGGTCTTGAACGTTTCCAGGGATGGGGCATCCACAACTTCTCTCAGCAACTTGTTCCACTGTCTCACCACCCTCACAGTGAAGAATGCCTTCCCTGTATCTAATTTTCAGCAGAAAGTTGCATTTAGTCCATAAATCTGAAGCTTACACACTTAAAAACTATCATTTTTTTCCTGATGTTAAAGGAATGTCTAAGTTTATCCATTCAACATTACAATGCCCACCTCTGCTTTATTAAAGTTTCCAAAGAGATCTCTTTGGAGCTAAATGCTTTCAGCTAAATGCCATGTGATTGGCAACCTGTTGGACTGTGCACGTGCAGGTAAAGTTCAGTTGACTTTCTGAGTTCAAAACATTGATGCAGGTGAGAAGTCGTCATCAGTGACACACACCCAACCTTCTATTGAATCAAAGGGGAGTTATGTCTTAGGCGCTTAAGCACCTCATTTAGGTTCTCATAGGCTTTATGGTAGAACAAAGCTGCAGAACAAAAAGGTTGCCTAAATTAGAACAAGACTAAGGGTTTCTGCAGGGGTTCTTTGAACATTCACTTCTAAGGAAAAACTTTTAGAAGCCTCAAGCCCCCAGGGTACCTCTGGAGAGAATGACCCAGGATGGAGGTACCTGGCACAGACAGCGGGCAATGAAGAGTTCTCCAACTGGTGAATGTAGTGACAACTGTTCTCTGAAGCTGGGGTGGTGTTCTTCCTCTTCTTACAGTTTTATAATCGTGATCTTTCCTTCTTTTTTGGGGTTTTTTTTTTTGTTTTTTTGTTTTCCCTCCAGGATGAACATCTTGCTGCCTGTTTTAAGCATATCTCCTATAGCTTCAAATGCCAGGTTCTCCTAGAGCAGAACTCCCACGTAACCGCCTGTTGCTTCTTTCTGGCATGGAGCAGGTAGCAGACGGACTTACTTCTGAGTATTTCCAGGTCCTCTGAGAAGTGCACTCTACTTCAATCTCATTTAGTTTTAGTTCTTTTAGTGATTTGGTAGAAACATTTTGTAAATTATCATCCATCCTGCTGGATTGTTCAGTATAAAATAAAAAAAGGAGAGAGAGAAAGTGAGAAAAACTTTTTTTTTTTCAGGATCTTCAGAACAAAACACTCCTATTTTGCTAATTGAAAGTAACTTTTTAGTAATTTCTGTAAATATTTAAAAGAAATCAATGCACTGGTGAGGCTGCACCTCGAATCCTGTGTTCAGTGTTGGGCCCCTCACTACAAGAAGGACATTGAGGTGCTGGAGCGTGTCCAGAGAAGGGCAACAAAGCTGGTGAGGGGTCTGGAGCACAAGTCTGATGAGGAGCGGCTGAGGGAGCTGGGGGTGTTCAGTCTGGAGAAGAGGAGGCTGAGAGGAGACCTCATCGCTCTCTACAACTACCTGAAAGGGGGTTGTGGTGAGGTGGGGGTTGGTCTTTTCTCCCAAGTAACTAGTGATAGGACGAGAGGAAATGGCCTCAAGTTGCGCCAGGGGAGGTTTAGATTGGATATTAGGAAAAATTTCTTCACTGAGAGGGTGGTCAGGCATTGGAACAGGCTGCCCAGGGAGGTGGTGGAGTCACCATCACTGGAAGTGTTCAAAAAACGTCTTGACATGGCGCTTCAGGACATGGTTTATTGGGCATGGTGGTGTTGGGTTAATGGTTGGACTTGGTGATCTTGAAGGTCTTTTCCAATCTTAATGATCCTGTGATTCTGTATATAAAGAGTATGTTAATATTTTGCTTTAGCCAAGTAAGTTTTATCTCCTGATGATAACAGGAATTGATTTTTTTTTTAGCTAACACATTTTTAAAGATGTTAACATTTGACACATTCAAGAATCAAATGGTTCTGCTTATTATAAATGGAATATATTGGGGTTTTTATTAATTTGTGATTACTATTTCTTCCTGACAAATGATTAATTCAGAAAAACACTGTACATATTTTATTGTGTAGAATGGCCCCATATTTAGAAGGGAAGATTTAATTTGTAACATATGGCAGACAGATGATTCATGCATCAAGAATAGATGTTTTTTAAGTATTTTGAGTACATTATTTTTTTATCAATGTGTATTCAATGGGAAAGGTATTTTCAGATACATGCATTGTTTTCAGTCAGTCACTTTGGGACTCAGCTGACTTACTTTTAAATTAATTTTATTTTTTTAAATTAAAAGTAGGTGAGGACAAACCCAGCCTAACTGGCTGACATTTACGTCACAGACATATCCTTATGAGGGAACCATCCTAGGCCACCTATTTAGTTAATTAACAGAAATAGGTCATTTAGGACATTATTCATCTCACCAAGTATTGACTTAGTCTTTCAGATAAAATTAGTGGCACCCTCAAAAGTATTTGCATGGACATTTCATTGGAACCTGCCTTGAGTTTCAGCTGAAATTCTTCAGTATTCCATGAGTCAAAGTGCCTTGGGTGCAATAGTTCGTTAAGTCCCATGAGGGGAGAGAAAGAGCAAAACAATGCCCCACAGTACAATTATTTATGGTGAAAATGGTGAGAAGAAAGCCATTAGATGCTTGGGCTACAGCTGGATGTATTTTTCTAGTTAGGAACAAAGAAAAGCCATATCTAGACAGATAACAGTCCTTTAATTTCCTTTTTGTTTTTCTCTTTTATTGCCCTTTCTGACTCCCTGTTGCCTCGGGACCAGTTCTTTGCCCTGTAGCCAGTCACAAAATGCCTGCAAGTCCTTCACCTTTTCCGTCTTCTGCTTTGTGGCATCAGCATTTGTGGGACTACAAATAAGATGCATGATTAAACGTGCACAGGGCTGTGCTGAGCTGTGCTCTACTTTTTTAATCATAAAAAATGGCTCACATTCTTTAAAATGGTAAAATATAAAAATAACACCGGATTGTTAAGCAGATGAAATACCTTTTTTTTAGCCTTTGGAATCCCAATTAATTCTTTGTAATACGTATAAAGTTCACACTTGTCCTTGAGGTGATATAAAAGTAGCCTAGCTCTGATATTATATACTATATAACTTGAGAAACAGAAGTTGATAATATAAAAAATAAAAAGGCTCCTAAAACTACGCATGAGAGCTGCAATTAGGGATGTACAAGAAACTAGCATTGCCATTCTCAAACTACTAAAATCTTCACTTTACAACCTCCACTACTATTTTTAACATCATTTTTCTGTGGAAGGAAAAAAATATTCCTCAAAACTGTACAGAACACTGACAGCTAATTTTGCAGAATTCTGTGAACCAGACTGTGTTTCTGCTTTGAGGATAAAGTTACCTTTCCTTTCTTCTCCCCAAACCTGCCCTATACTATCAGCTTTTTCTTTCTCTCCCGTCTGTAAGAAGGAGGTACTGTGTGCATCCCTTAAAAGTGCAGGAGAAACGTAGAGGTTTGTAAAGTGGCTGTTACCCATAGAGGAAGAAAAGGTTTTGACCTTATCCAGCAATTCTGTATCTGCCTGAGACCTACTACGGGGTAGCACCTTGGCATGGCCATGGATGCATTGGAAGTGAGATTTCTCGGGGATGGTTGCGCACCTCAGAGCATGCTGCATTTCCTCCTATGTAGTCTGGACAGAACTATGGGTTAGCATCAGAAAATAAACTACTCGAAGTAACCATGGCAACACTAACACAGATGCACTGCGGATAGTACGTGTTACAACACGCCAGTCTGAAAGGAGGGAGGTGATGCTCTAAATTTCCTGTTGGCCTGAGCAGCTTCAAGCAAGGAGACCCAAACCCGTATTCTGAGAGATCTGTCCTCATCCTCCTGAAGACTGCTAGAGGAACCACCCTCCTTCTCCCTTTCAATTTTGCTTGGGAACATTGGTTACGTTTGACACAAGCAGCTATAATTCTGTGAGAGTAATGAGATCTAATCACCGTCCATGGGCATCAATGCGGTTTTTGCTTTAACTAAAGCTCTACATTTAAGTTTCCCTGTTTACTGAGCCAGGTTGCTTGTTTTAGATAAGGTATGAGCAAAAGTAACGGCAATATGAACATTCAGGGAGTTTGACATCAAGAAATCCGGTGGCAGATCACAACATAGTTCAGCAGAAGGACAAGGTCAAAGGTGTAATTGTTACAACGTGAAAGACATAAGAAATCCATCATATTCCTGTAACAGATACATAATCTCTTAAAAGAAGAGAGCCTGAATTGAGGAACCAGTTCAGGCTGTGTGTATGTTGATTGACCAGAGCTTATGAGAAGAGATCAGTCTTGTTAATAATACCTTATTAATAGCAAACCTGTTTATCCAACCCCATGCAGGGCTACCATATGTCCAGCAAGATCTGTACATGCCACCTTTTTCTCTCTAGAAACGAAGTATTTTGGCTAGTTTTCTGGGATTTCTAGGCATCTGGCCACTCATATGGGCAAACATGCCCAGCTGAGCTGCAGATACCGGAGACTTTGAACATGCATAGATCAATTTTACAACACATGCCTAGTAAAACCCTGATGGAAATATGACAGGTCTTATCTATGTGGATCTCTTATCCTGTGAACAGTCTCAGTTAGGAAAACATATGTTAGCAGAAGTAAAAGCAAAATAAGACCTTCATGAAAGATAATGAAGAAATATGCCACTGATGAGCTTTATGAATATAAGCATTGCAGAGAACAAAGCTAGGTGGGAAGAGTTAAAGGACCTGAACTGTGCAAGACCTGAGACAGCCCATGTAGAAGAATCAAAGACACAGAGAGCATTCAGTCATATAAATCAGGGGCCTACTGACGAGAAGATAAGTGCTGTTGCACAGCCCTGGGCTCTCATGAGTAGGATAACATGCTAAAGAAAGGATGGGCAACTTGCTGCCTTTGAACCACGTGCAGCTTAAGGGCAGTTCGAGTACATCTTCCATGTTCCAGCTATGCAATGATCTCTGCAGGACACAGCTGGTACCTGATGAAGTAAAACCACAGAAACTATTGAGACTAATAGAGCTGAATCACCCTTAGATTTAATAACATATTCAGATCAGCCTGCTGGGCATTCTGGAAAGCTTTCACTGCCTCCCACCTCTGAACTGGCTTGCGTGATGCCCTTCCCTTTAGCTCTCCGAGAGGTACATTATGTGCTTTGTGGTAAGATTTTGGGTTGCAACGCACAAAGCCAGGAATCGTCAATGCAATGGCAGAGGACACGCTCTTGCTGAACTTAAAAGCAAATCAAATACCAAGCAAGTAGCAGAGAAATACTGCAACTAGCTCATAAATGCCTTTAAGGCTAAGAGTTTAACAGGAATAACACAACCTCCTTTTTAGGCAATAATGCGGAATAATAAAAACGGTAGTGCTTAAGGCTGTGTAACAGTCTGTATGCAGGAGAATTACTTAGATAACTCAAAATTGACACAGGCATAAGCAGACTACAGTCCAAAGGGAGAATATGGGGAAATATTTGCTTACAGCCCAATACTATCATTGGCAGTATCAGTAAAGTGAAAGTGAGTTATGTGGCTACTGCTTTAGAAAAAAGAAGGCATTAAGCTGCACTCTGTAAAGTGAAAACAATAAAGCTGTTAAAAGCACTGGTCTCCCAAGAAAATAAGTGGTTGGAAGAGGAAGACAAAAACTTTTATTATAATAAAAATGCCAAAATAATGAAACCTTTCACACACTACTCCTTTATAACAGTAGGTGTCAAGCAGTCCATGGCATCATGAAATTGTAGGTAAAAAGGAGGAATAACACAATGATGCAATAAAAGGAGAGAGGAGACGGGGATTTAAATGAACGACAGACAGCTGAGGACTAGCCAATAAGCTGCAATCACTAGCAAACACCACTCACTTCTCCTGCAGGAAACACATTATGCCATACATGCTTAAAGACGTAAACTCCTAGTGGGATGGCTATGACATGCCCTCATGCTGTTAGTAAGTGGACAACATTCATAAAAGTATCTCCAGGCTCCTTTGGTTCACTGCAGTATTTTAGCCAGGCGCTGTTCTTTTGGGAGCTATCTAGGGAGAGATGCTCAAACATGTCCTGCAAGACATATCCCCGTGGTGATTTGTGCTAATACTACGGGGAAAACCTGGAGTGCCTCACCACCTCCTCAGCTCTGCTGGCTTTTTAAATTTGAACCTTATGCTACAGAGGTGTGTGGGCATGAGGAACTTGGGGAAGGGGAGGAGGAATTGCCCCTGCTTCAGGATAAGGGTAAAAGCAACAAAGCGATGTGATGGTGCGAGGAAATGAGAAGTGTAAGCAAAATGGAAAACCATTTCGGCACTGCTTCTGGGCTTTTCTCTACATGTTTACTGCATTAGCAACTGTGAAAAGAGCACGCAACTTTAAGAAGCCACCAAAGCAATAATAGTAATAATAATAGTAATAATAACCTGTTTTATTTACCCTGTCTGTGTAGACCTTCACTCCTGATAAAACCAAGGCAACACAAGAATGAGATTTTGAAATATGCTTCCAAGGTTACAAAGCAAGAACAAGCTGAAGATACTAACACAGTAAATGTGGAAATAGTTTTGGAACCTTAGGGGAATCAAAGTAATAGAAAAAATAATATTACAGGAATTGCACATTGTTTACCGGGGGGAAAGGAAACCAATCACATAGTGATTTGAAAACACTATTACAGTTGAGACTGCAGGGAAACTAAGGCTGATACACCATTTCGTAATGGAACATGATTTTAGTATTAAATATCCCATCTAGCTGTAAGATAGTTGTCAGCCAAGAGCAGTTTATTGGAAAAAATAAAGCAACTCACAGCCCTTCTTGTTTGTGAGGAATATGCCAATCTGAGCTCCAGCAAGGCTAAAAGCAAAGGGAGTAGGTGACGTGGCACTGGGCTGTGCATTGCGGCAGTGAGGAATGGGCTGGGCGGGGTAGAAGGTGAGGTGTAAGGATGCCGTGATTCAGAAATACCCACTTAATCACCGTTCTTTGGTATAACTCACCCTGTATTGGCTACAGTTTTCCAGCTTGTGAGCAAAGCAGGGAACAGGCACGGTCCACTTCACGGGCTCATGTCACTGTTTCTCTCTCACAGAGTAAGGACAAGCCTCTTCTTCTCTCCCTCTCTCCCCTTTTCACCCTTCCTCTCTGTCTCTCCGTCTCTGTCTATCTCAAAATACCATTTTTAATAGATGTTATTTGGTTAGGAATTTTCATTGTCATTAAATGCTTTGATGAATATGAATTATTTTGGAGGGAGTTAAATAAGTACACGTCATTGCAGATCAGAGCGTGCATTCTGCTGGTGCTCCATAACTTCAGTTACATATGTCATAGTTTTATTTTATTCCAAGCTTTATTATTTATTCTAATGGTTATTTTTCAGATAAGGACAGTGAATATTTTACTAGCTTTCTTGCCCCTCAAAAACAACCTAATGGTCTTCCAAGAACTGAGACTAGGCATGCAACTACCAGTATTAAAAGTACCCACTGCTCATTTGGACCGGTGGACCAGTACCTTTAGCCATCCTTATTCCTTGGGTGATATGTCCTTAGCGTCTGTGACCGAACCATGAGGTAACTGAAGTTCCGTAGCCTTCATACAAAAGGCCTTATTTACTTACAAATCAGATCTTAATCTTCATTGCTACCAGGAGTCTGCCTAGCTGGGCTCTAAATATTATAGTCATAACAATGATGGACTAAATGCTATTGTTAATCCAAACCTGAGCCTTCTCAGGGATTACAGTTTTTAGAATAGTTGAGAGTTAAAAGTCTCTGTGGCTAACTGAGCTTCTGAGTGGAAGGTATCATATAGAAAATACTGATTGAAGCATATTAGGAAAGTAATATGTTACCACTTTTTCGTATCTCAGTATTTTATATATGCTATTTTATGAAACTTCTGTGTTGTATATGACTGTTCACTTCTCTATGGCTCCACAACACTTAACTGATTGCATTCCAGATTTTGCTTATATCATACTTTCAAAACTTATTTACTTTTCCCTCTAAAAATATTTAACTGTTAATTAGAAAATGGATACAACTTTCAGTGGAAATTTCAAAAAGTAGTATAATTCTTCTTATACAGGACCAAAAAAAAAAGATTTAAATGGGTTTTGTTAATAACACCGGTCAATCAGAAGGAACACACTCTAGTAGTGCCACTGACTTTTGTAACAGCTACAGCAAACTCATTAAAACAGCTGAAATTTAATTAAGAAATAGAAGAATTTAGTCACGTTGGTATGTATATATGTGTGGGTCCCTGCCGTCGTATATGTGCACGTAGACATATACAGGTAAAAGTTTTCCATCTCCTTACTCCGGAGCACAGTCCTCAGCCTACCCACACGTCTGTGGGGCTGCCATCGCGCAGGACGGCCCTGCTGAGGGAAGGTTCTGGCTGAGCAGGCAGCACGTTCGCGCTGATGAATGAACGACCTGCTGCCGGTATTCTTTCTCTTCATGGTATATGAAACTTTCAAACACCGTTTGCTTCTTTGATCTCTTGTCCCATTCCAACACCACCTCTGCCAGATGTTTTTATTTGATTTTATCTTTTTTTTTTTGCCTTTTTCATTTCCTTACTTTACTTTTTCCTCCTGTATGTTTTCCCTATTCTCTTTCTTTACTTTTTTTACCTTACTGTTTTTTTAATGTAAAGTACACCAGGAGCGGTCATTTTCATGCAGACTTCAAAGTGAAAATGTGCAAATTAGGAGTGAAAATGTAACAAGAAAAAATTTGACAAAAATAGTGATGTATGAATAGCTTTCTTGACATGCATTCTCAGCTTACCTTCACTGAATCACGTTGTATATGAATATCTGAATCGTGGTATTCAGACTGCTTCCAAGGGAAGCTTTCCATATCTTGTGTCTCTGGGTTTCCTCACTTAGCCCCATCAGTACATTTTAACATCACTCTAAAAAGAATAGAGGCAAACTCTTTCAGAATACCGTTACAGATGCACATTGGCTTACTTTCACAAAAATTCATGGGATTACAGTAATTTTTCATTAAATTTGCATCGATTTACATCCTTCTGAACAAGATAGGATTTTTTAGACTTGTTTTCAAATGAGATGTACAATTATGGGCTGTACCATTTTTCCTGGAATCTTCTTAGGCCCATTGCTGCACTGGTGGGGTAACAGTACTGAAAAGGTTTCAAAATCATGGCAGGGAAAAAATCCTGTTTATTATGAGAAACAGCAAAATCCTCTTGGCACTGCTGCTGAGGATGTATGCCTAAGCAGTACGTGGGGCCTGTGTTCTTGGGGAAAAAAAATGAAATCCTTAACTTGCATAAATGGGACATATGAAGTCTGCAGGCTTTGACGTGAGCGGTGTAGTCTCACCACTCTGCATGGCTAGTATAGTTTGGCTAGTGTTGTGACCAAGTTTCTGGTCCCAGCCAATGCAGAAGAGTTCATAACTCATAACTCAGGCCTCATTTTGCATTAAAGGAGTGTCATCTCGTGATCCCTTCCAGCCTCCACCTGTGCAGACGCCTAAATACCGAGACTCTGTAATGGCAAATTAGTTTTGTTGATTAGGAAACCCTATCTGAGGAACTTACCTTGCTCCAAACCCTCCATGGTCTTCATCACACCATAGGCAGATGCCTACTTTTATTTAACAGACCAATAATTTAATGGTCTTTTCTATATTTAGTGAATCGAGTGAAAGACCAGTGCATAGCAGACAACTTAGATGTTAAGATTCCATGTCTAGCAGAATCTCTCCTTTTCTTCACTGAGGAGAGAAGAAGAACAAGGGGAAAATACTCTTGGTTATGTACCTTAATTTAGGTGCAGTGAATCTGGACCTTGCTGTTCCTATGGTTTGTTTTCCCCATGAAGTTTCCTGCCATTTTCTTTAACTTCAGTGTTCAGCTTTTCATAGAATCATAGAATCTTTGGGTTGGGAGGGACCTCTAAAGGCCATCTAGTCCAACCCCCCTGCAGAGCGCAGGGACATCTTGACCCAGATCAGGTTGCTCAGAGCCCCGTCCAGCCTGACCTGGGATGTTTCCAGGGATGGGGCATCTACCACCTCTCTGGGCAACCTGGGCCAGGGTTTCACCACCCTCAGTGTGAAACATTTCTTTATTATATTTAGTCTGAATCTCCACTCTTTTACTTGAAAACCATCACCCCTTGTCCTGTTGCAACAGGCCCTGCTAAACAGTCTGTCCCCATCTCTCTCCTCAGCCCCCCCTCAGCGCTGGCAGCTGCAGGACGGGCTCCCCGGAGCCTTCTCTGCCCCAGGCTGAGCCCCCCCAGCTCTCCCAGCCTGTCCTCCCAGCAGAGCTGTTCCAGCCCTCGGAGCGTTGCTGGGGCCTCCTCTGGCCCCGCTCCAGCAGGTCCGTGTCTCTCCTGTGCCGAGGGCTCCGGAGCTGGACGCAGCCCTGCAGGGGGGTCTCCCCAGAGCGGGGCAGCGGGGCAGAACCCCCCCCCTGGCCCTGCTGGCCACGCCGCTTTGGGGGCAGCCCGGGGCACGGGTGGCTTCTGGGCTGGAAGTGCACATGTCTTTTGAGTATATCAAAATAAATCCACAAAACTTTAAATTATCTGTGCGTCACAAGTGATCTGGTTAATAATGGAAACTAAAGGAGATGTTCAGAACAGAAATTTGTCTTCATTTTGCGTAGTGTTTTCCAAGATGCACTTTAAACTTAAGAAAATATGGACCAGAATGGAATCAACAGTCATTTAAAGCTGCTTGAATGATATACAGTACAGCAACCGCTTTTGAAGTTTTAGATAAAGACAGGAGTTGTATGAGTGATTTGTAGCAAAAAAAAAAAATTATTTGATGAATTTTGCTATCTTTCCTGTTGGTGCTCTGTGAATATTTATTCATTATGTGAAAGTATTCACAAACGCCTTTAGTGAATAATTCTTGGTTTGCAGATGCTTTGCAAATACTTCACAGCAGATATTTGTCATTTTCCTCTTTTTTGATGAGGTTTGTAAGCATGGAGCGCTGTTTCTATTCCTTAGCAGTTTGATTTACATAGCAAACCAATTTGCATATTTTCCATGATGTTAGCTGAAATCCACTTTAGTGACTTTAGAGAATATTGAGGCTTGAACATTTTTTTCTGTAGAATTCTCATCAGTAATAACTGAGTTCATAGATCTTGGCAGGAAAAAAATATGCAAGAATAACATGCTCTAATAGACTCTGAGTCTGGGGTGAGTGGTTAACGCTAGAGGTCCCTTCTGACTTAAATTATTTTAAGATTCTAATAATGAGTGCTTTCAAACCCAAATGAGTCCATTTATCTGCCCCTATTCTTCCTTAGTGAGATGAGAGCTGGTTCATCTCTGCACCTCCAGACATCAAAAAATTAGGTATTATGTCAAAACTCATTATCAATGCTCTCTCTACAATACCTATAAAGGTTTATTTCTTTCAGATGCCTTGGACCTCTAATGTGAAAATGTGGTGAGTTTACACTTTTGGGTATCTAGGATATTCCTCTGACTGACAAGGGAACCCATCTATTAGCTGCCTTTTAGATATGTGAAGTTAAATGAAATGATTTCTCGACAAAGTTCAAAGGCTCAGTAATACAGAAAAGGGTCAAAACAGCATGTAGGGACATTAAGATAACTTTGAAAACAATATTAATAGTAATGGGAAAACATTTCATTCCATTAAATTGTAAGCACCCATGAACAAAAAAACTCATGTTTGTGATAAACTGAGAGCTCAGCATTTGAAAGCAACAGAAAAAGAAACACCTGGTTGTGTCACCGGACCAGATTGCTCGTAGCTACTAAAGTGATATAGAGGAGGAGATACAAGGGGTACAGAAGATAAAATAAAAATAAATTTCACTAGAGATGAAGTATCAACGTGAACCTACAAAGTGCCGGTGGACTTCACAGAGTTACAGTCACATTTATCCAAGAAAGATCAAACTGGAAAAGGAGGAGAGAGTAGGATAACCAGGGAGATGTAGAATTTACTTCCAAAAGTTATTACAAGACCTGGCTTGTTTAATTTAATAGAAAAGAAAGTAAGAAATGAGAAAAGGGATCTCTATATGTGCATGGAAGAGGGGCATAAAAAACAAGGAGTGCAAAAACTGCTTAAATGAAATGACAATGTTAGAAGATGGATTAGTGGATATTAAATGGAATGGATATTCCACATATGAATATTAAAGGAATAGAGGCTGGAAACTAGAAACATCTTTTAGTTAATAAGTGGAGGAAGGAGTTTGAATTTGGGAGTGGAGGAGTAAAAAGCCTGACTAGCTCAATGAAATGGATTCTATGACTTGATGGTATAACCATTTCCTTCCAGTCCTGTATCTCTCTTACATTGTGTTTTAAATTGAATTTTTATTTTAAAGGACAATCTGAGAGTCAAAAAAGTGAGATGCCAGGTCTCAGTTTTCTCTGGAAGTGGTGTTGGAATTGAGGACTGCAAATCGAGCAGCAGTTATTCACCCATGAAAGTGTGTTCTACTTCAGCTTTCTCTTGTGCTTCACTAGACCTCACAAGCATTTACTAGAATGTTTCACCCACAGAACAGCTGCTCAATTGCCAGAGGAAAAATGCAGTCAAGGAACTCTGAAAGACTAGCTTCCTTTTCATGAATACTGTCTATATTCAAGAATCACCAGCACTCAGTGGAATCCAAACTTTCTATAGCAGGGAAAGGGACATGGTCCCATTTAAGATCAAATGGTCATGATCAAAGGTCAATGATCAAAGGTCATTTAAAACACTCTAGACATCTGAGGTGTATGTTTAATGAACAGAATTATTTTTCAACTGTTATCTTTTATGGAAAGGTAGCTCATGCAGGCAAAAATATTTGCTTGTCCTTCTATCATCTTTCCTCAACTACTAACAGTCGCTTACAGTTTAAGTTCATCTCCTCCAGTCAAGGAGTATTCCATCTATTTTCTGTTCCTGGCGTCTGCAATTACAAAGGAGGATAACTCAGGCATAGGGTGTACCTTTTTTTTTCACGAATGCTTATGTCTTAGTCCATTTGTACCATCGTCTCACATTGCTGAAGTGTGGCAGAGAAGGAGAATGATATGTCACCACTGCTGTAATATATGGATTTATCTTGATTGTAAGTGGGGCCAGGCTGCTCAATGGTTAAAATGGTTAATGGCTTGTTGGAGTTCACATGCCCTTGTGAGGGATCTGAAATTCCCTCAGCTGTGCACCATGTGTGCCTTGGAGTGCAGGTTTTGCTAGACTTCCTTTCACTCTGTACGGATGGGTGAAGGAGGTGCTTGCTCTTTTCCCATCATACTTACCACTAAGTGAAGCAGGACTCCATTTGCTGGGGATATAAACCCATCAGATAACGCGGGCTATCAACTTGGTTTTATTTCAGATGCCTTTTCTATTCCCTGTTCCTATCTTCTTAGATAGAATCTCTATCTAGAGATTCTGATCGGATTTCAGTATTCGCTCTTGGTTCCCCATGACCCTTGTCTCTTCGCAGGGACGATGCAGGCTAACTTCTTCTAACATCCAGTTTCCCAGTAGTGTCCCTTGCAACTCCCAAGGAAGACTACTTTGTCTCCCATTCTTAGCCATTCTTGGCTAGGAAAGAAAGTCACAGCACTGTGACACCAACAGTCAGGGGACAGGGCTCCAGAAACACTCAGTTACGTTCCAGTGTGGATATTATTCATACAGACTAATGGTTCACTGTAAACCTAGCCGAAGAGAGAATGAAAGAGGGTGAATTGTATCTCAGAGCCTCGTCTTCATGGGTTACTTTTAAGGATATTCCTAAGCCATTTATATGTTTTTCCCTGCTCTGCTTAAATAACAATTTGGTTGCAAAAGGAAGACCTTTGGGGCATAACAAATATAAACTGGTAAGCATTGTGATGAAGAATTGAGTGACAGGTAGGTAAACACTCCTCCCAACTTTGCTCTGCTGTCAGAGCAATTTCTTTTCTCGTGATCTTTCTGTCCATGAGCTTCATTCAAGTCTTCCCAGCAGCCATCCAGCCACTTAATGCAGGTCATCAAGCTGCACTGCACTTGGACGCAATGTGTGCTGTTAATAATCTAAAGTGACAAGACAGCATGAGAGCTTTTTTTAAAAAACTTATTAGCTGAATTTAATAAATTGAAAGGGAGCCTTTTTGACTGCCTAAGGAATGTCCAAACCTTATTTAAATCCCATGGGTTCTAAGTGGAAACTTCAATTAGAGTTCAGACATGTCATATGCTGTTTAGGTGATGAAAGTCGGTTTTATTTTATTTATTTATTGAAAAAATTCAGCCCCTAGACAGCTATCAGTTATTAAGTATTTTCAGTTGACTGATATTTTTTGCTCTGTCAGTATTGACAGATGATATACAGTGGAGAAGATTTTTTAGGTATAGAAGCAAAATAACTTATAACGCTTCTCTTTTTGTAAATAATGTAATAGCATATACAATGAGGCTGTACTTCTGCAGATTAGGTTTCTGCTAAATGAAACCCAGAACGTGACTAAAAAAAAAATTTAACCTTCTTTTATTTCACCAGAGAACAAAAGCTCAGCTACTCCCCCAGAGTGCGGGATTTCTTTTGACTGCCTCTGTAATGACTTTATACTCTCCACAGGGGACGTGGCTCTAATTCTGCCTCTCTGTATGTGTAGCTGAGCTAATGTATAACTGTAGATCTGCAAAAAATTGAAGAGATTGCGTAGACTTTTCATATGCCTCATCCAACTTGGTGTCTTGTGAGCAAAAGAGTGAGCGGGTAACCTCAGCACTACTGGAAGCAGCACTGGGAGGGAGGTGGCTTGCTCATCTTCTCCACTGTAGTCTGGAGTATCTGCTTTGGTCTAATAACAAGGAGAAAGGATAACAGGTCTCACTTCTTAGTGTTGACGAAGATGAAGCACAGCAATAGAAATAGCTACGTTTTTAGGATTTATATGCAGTTCAAGATGCAGAACATCTGCTTATCTGATTATTTCCCCATTGCTTTTCTATCACAAATGGAGACTCATTTTCTGTGGAATAGAAGTTCTCTCTCAAAATTCAGTTCTATGATGCCAAATATTCAAAGGTATCAACATAAAACCTTTTGATGACGCTTGTCACCTGATCTTAATTTCCTGTCTAAATCCTTTGCTTTGACATCGCTGTTTGCCTTTCTCTCTGTAGGGAATTTCACTTCCTTTCTCACCAGCAGTAACCTAAAGATCACCAAGATATTTTAATCTGTTAGGCAAACTTCTTACTGTACTCCTAACAAGGATGCAGAAATATGACTGTAGTACTGATCAGGTAGACATATACAAAGCAAGCGAATCTTCCTTATCAACTCAGTTACGAACTTGTTCTCTGGAAGCTGTGACATATTACTTTGTTCATATTTAAGTCAAGAAATGAAAATATGCTTTCATTTCTGTATGTCAAAGAAGGAGAAGCTGTCCTCATCTCTGAATACACAGGAAATGATGTGAACAACCTAGTAATTTCAAAACCCAGCTCTTCTGTAAGCAGAATCTTACTGGCAATTTAGGATCCTGCCCTGGGTTTTTGATCTGTTGTGTTGACTTGTTTAACTTACAAAAATATCACAGATAAGGGTACAGGCAGTGCGAAGCCTTAAAAGGGAAAGCTGAAGTGAGATTTATAGAGAGGCTCCTCAACTGAGTCACCGGAATGCAAATAAATTTTCACCGACTATTACATAGGTTTCTTGAAACAAAAACGTTTTGTAATCTCTTCATCCATCTTTTCTGCAAAATTATTTAAAAATACAGCTACACTGAGCTGCCAGACAGACCCTGATGCTCTTAGCAAGGAAACCCTTTCAAGCTTCGGTTGAACTACCTTGTCTTTCCTGCTTTCAGGAGGACTGAAAGTTATTCTATCATAGTAGGGGGTCACAGCAGCAATTGCTTCTGGAGAGTCTTTGACCAGCCCAGATTTGTTTTATCTTGCAGAGTAAGAAGATTTTAAATATTTATGTATGACATACACAAGGTTTTATAAGTATTGAACTGGTGTGTTCCTTGTTTAACAGGTCTTAATTTGCATTTTCATACCAGTAGTGAATTTCCAGCTGTTTGCAGCAGATCCCTTAACGTCTTTTGAGTCCCCATCCCGAAAAGGAGCTGAAAAAGACTGTACTGAGATTTCTCTTGTTCTCTGTGAGCAGATGTGGTAGGAGGCTGGCTCCTGCTTCCCTTGCGTGTAAAGACTTCTAAAAGAGGTTAGTGCAAAGACTAACATCTAAACATCTTTGAAAGCCTGTTTTGAAACTAGACTCACTTGTTTCTTTCAGGGAGGAAGGGTGAAGTAGGAGGGGAAATCCCAGATTAAAAACTGAGGATACCTGTCAAGTTTTGCTATGGATGGGACTGCGGCAGATTCAGCCTCTTGCAAGTTTTATAGATATCCCTTTGAAATCTATGTGATCATAACTGTAACGTACATTGAAAATGCCAAAAAATGAAAACAAGCCTTCCAAAGGGAGCAAACCAGTCTGTGTTACATCTATTCAGACTGGAATCCTTAGGGTAGGTTTGTCTGCACAGTTTTTTGCATAGCTGTGTGCATGAGTCAGCCTCCACCGGGCGATCGCAGAAGTTAACATTTATAATAAAGGGAAAGGTCTGTGAGAACAGGCTTTCAAAGAAGTAGAGAACTGGAAAGCAGAACAGGTTCGGTGTTAGCCAATGCACCGAAGGAATGGCTCCCTGTGTCAGGGGAGAGGGGTGATAAAATCAGGAAAAAGAAAGGAAGCGAGAGTACAGCCACGTAAAGGGCGTTTCACAGAACCTTAATGTTTCAGATGATTAAGGCAATGAGCATCTTGGGCTTAAGTTAGGTCCTAAAGGTAAGTGATATGAGTATCCCCAGCTGGAAAAAAATTATTCATCTTTCCATGCCAATAGAAAAGGGTCATATGCTCCCTGCTGTAACAGACAGGGCTATAAATGACAATTATTTATAGAGTGTAAACAGCAAATCATCTTAACTCTGGAGCTGCCCAGGAACAGTTTCGCTACACATACATATGTCAGTGTATGCCACAGTGGGACCATGCTCATTAAATGTCCGTCTGGCCATTTCCTAGCACTAATTAAGTAAATAGCCAGCACTGTACTCACTGTAGCTTGGCCACTTCCGCAGGCAGCTCTCCCGGCTTCCTTTGGTTGCTATACTGCTTTCGAGCCGTGTCGTGGCTATTCCAGAACAAGGAAAAAAAAAAAAAAAGTGCAAGGAATCATTCCCAGCCCATGATCCTGATGCAGCTGCAGACTTTTGACCTCCCTGAGAGCATACAACTGCTACGGGAACTCCCACCAACTAAAAAAAGGCAGGGAAGAGTACACATTATGTTGTACTTTGCTCTCTCAGGGACAAACCTGAGTGGCAACCTACTGCAGTCAGTGGCATCTGACATCTGTAAGAGTGGGAGAAATGGTCAAGTCATCAATAAAGTTTTATTTGTAAAGCGGTTTAATTTGTAAAGCAATTAATTAAATAACAGCTAATATCTGACTGGAACATTGAATCTGTGTCTCTAACAGAGTATGCATTTTTCCCGTAGAAATTGTAATAGGGCTTTGGGTACATGTTTTCATACTTACCTTGGGTGCCATTTAATATACATAAGGAATTTTTTTTTGTGATAGCTTTTAGCTAATGTAAGTACACTGAAAAATAAAAAGAACCGAACTTGTCTTCCTAAGGCCCAACAACAACGGCGTTAGACCTCCATGACTATTGAAGAACATCCAGTCAGGACAGCACTTATTAAAATAACATTTTTATGTGCCGTGTCTCTCCATTAGACTTTAAGAGTGAAAATCAATTTGTTTTTTTAATAAAAGGCACTTTTGTTCGGAGGCAGAGCTGTTTATTTCTAGGTAGGCAAAAAGCCTATAACCAGCTGAAAAATAGCAACCTTTCCGCCGATTTCCTCTGTGGCTGTTCTCTCAGTATTACTTCCTAAGTCTCAGAGGGTACGGGCTATAGTGAGGGTACACTATAGTGAGGATGCACAGTGAGATTTGCACTATATCTATCTTGCACTGATTTTCTGCCCTTTCCCCCCCAAAATGGGGTAAAAAGCACCAAAACTGAGAATGTCACGGCATTGCTACCTCCACATAATTGACCATCATCATGGTTACAGTGATCATGTAAAGAATAAACATTGTATTTCAAACAGGCAAGATATAAAGGGAGCCACAGTTTTAAAATAAATACCAATACCAGGACACTAAAACAAATGGTTCAGACCTGTGTTCAGTTCATATCAGCAGCTCATAAATAAGAAATATTTGTACCTTTGGAGATATTTTAGGCGTTAGAAAGTGCTAAGTGATGTAGCAACATATAGCAAATTGCACAGGACTGCAGAGCCCTCAGCAGTTTTTTTTTAATTTACCAATATTTACAGGATGCAGTGTGCAGAATTAATAGGGGGAAAAAAATGTGCTAAAAGGCATATGAATAAACCATACAGACTCAGACAGTAAATGGCTTATTTTGTATTTCTATTTTACAAAAAATGTACATATATAAATAAATATACATGCATATATACACAGACAAACTTTTTTAATAGAAAAATTATGTTTATGGGGTGAAGGATAGCTAAGACAGAAAAAGATTGAAGGAGTATCATTTTTAATTTAACTCTATAATTCCAATGAGTATAATTATATTCAAGGTCACTATGACACTTTTGTCTTGTTCTTTTCAATGGAAGGAAAAGGGAAAATAAAGGTTAAAACTAGTGCTTTCAGCCTTTGAGAGTAAAAGTATTCAACACGTTTGTACTTTAGAGCAGTGGAGGTAAATAGAAATTAGGTTGAAATCCATGTGGCAATGTTAGGTGGCCCACTGAAGGGATAGGTCCTATAATGAGTTCTGCAAGAGAATGTGTATTTGTAGTCTGATTGCAGTGTGAAAGCGGTATATATAGTCAATGTGCTTTCAAAGTGCAGTTGTATCCATTACTAAGACCTTAGTCATTGGAAGGACATAGCTTTGATCATGGTTGATTACAGTTCACAATTCATAGGCATTTAAAGGGAAAAACTGACCACGCAGACATAAAAGCACATTTACAAATTGAAATCATTGACTAAGCTCTATAAAGAAAAGTTTTGGACCTGATTTTATATTGAAATTGTGACAAGAAAATTGATTGTATCTATATGTGTTGTGGTTTAACCCCAGTAGGCAACCAACCACCTCACAGCTTAGATAGATAGACAGACAGACAGACAAATGGGTAACTTCAGCTGAGTGCCCACGCTGGATAACTCAAAGCTAAGTTAGAAGCATCACTGTTTCTCTCTGTGCATTCAGGGGATACGCTATTATCTCCAAAAGTCTCCAGACAAAGATATGCCAATATCTTCTCATCGACCATAGCTAGAGACTACGGCAACTACATTTGTAAATTATAATGATGACATTTATAATGTAGACGTCGCATGTAGGTGCCTAAAGTCTGAAAAGTTTCTTCAGTTAAGCAATTATATCTAACATTATACCTCCCTCTCTCCACCTCTCTGGCACTGTTCACTCATTTTGACTTGACTGGTTAGTTGAAATGTGCAGTTTTGTAGGTTGTACCTGGCAGAGAGAAAAATTAACAGCAGCTGCATAACTTTCATTATTCTTTTCTTTATTAATTGAAATAATGTCAAAAAAAATTTAGAAGGTTTGTCATGATCATGTTACCAGTATTTCTTACACTTTCAGTAACATCTAAGACAGATAGTACTTCAGTGGTTGATTTTTGACATTTACACTTCATTAAAAACAGATCCACTCTCTTCTTTGCACAGCATACGAAGCACTATGCAAAAGGATAAGATGGAGCGGTGATCCCACCATTGAAGGGGTTTCAGTCCAAGAATGTGCTCATATGACACATTCTCCTCAGGACTCCATCACTTCTCAAAACTGGTTGACCTCCTGTGAGACCTGTTTGGGAGTCCATCACATAACATTAGCCTGTTTTAGGGTAGGATAGAATACATGAGTGCAGCAAGAAAGAGCTGAGAACAAGATTAACCTGACAGGTCTTGCTGCCTAGATTTGTATTAGTTATGCATATTCTTATATACCCCTCTTAAAGTTACAGCTATTTAAATTCTTTTGGGTTAATATCTCAGCCTAATTCAATAAATAATGATTACTCTTTCCATTTTCACTTATTTGAGAATCTTTTTGCCTGTGTCTCTATGTGTAGCTCCCTGTTCAACTTGATTCTGCTCTTGATGCACAATGTATGTGTGAGTAGTGCCTGTTTTAAGACCACACAACATGAATAGTATTAATATGTATTAGTTCTATAATAAAAGCAAGGAACCCAATCCTGAAATACACGGATTGAGCCTGAAATACATGAGCATCACCATCCTGACTTCAGTGGTGCTCAGTGTTATAGGAGGTTTTCAAGGTATATGAACTCTGCTGCAGAAATGCTGTCTACAGGTAAATCTGGTTCATCCATAGACTTATATAAAAACAGAGATGTAAAATTCCTTATTGGGTTCTCTAGATAAGTTTTTCAACCTTCTCTGTTGATGAACCATTCATGAGCTGAAGGCCAACCAAAGACAATGTGCAAAAGGACTACCGTAATACCATTCAGAACAAAATCAGCAAAAATATGCTGCCTCTCTATACTGCTAGAAATATATGCCTTTTACCTAATTTGAATCCATTTTGGTACAGTTTATAGCCATGAAAAATTCATTAAACAGCAGCCTCTTTCACAATTAAAAGCTGTTCTCTCAATTATCTCTTCATGCTAAACAAACATATTAAGTCCTTTTCTGTCAGCTTTTTTTCCCAGCTCCTATTTTCTGCTGATCTCATACAGACTCTACTTGCTCTTCCTCTCTCCAGGAGTGTTGCGTACAAAGAATAGCTCACCTAAAACCTTGTGAGTTTTAGGTGAACAACACGAAAGATACTTCACTCATCTTCTAAGCCATACATCTGCAACAGCATGCCATCATTGCTTTGTTTTCCACCTGTGATCAACCATAATCCCACAGTCTTTTTTGGAATAAGTACTGATTGTTTCCTGTTTTCTATCTGTGGAACTAATTACTCCCACCTACATGCAAAATCTTGCATTTGTCCCCATTAATTTCACTGAATTTAATTTTTCTCTGTCTGTTGGATCTGTAAAAATTACTGTGAATTCGAAGTCTGTCCTCAAAAATGTATTTCCTGTGCCTATGCCATCGGTCGATTTAACAAAAACATTGAAAAAGACTGACCTAGAAGACACTATTGCAGAACCTCCTTCAGTGTCTCTTTCCCGTAGTATCTATACCTTGGATGCAGTTACTCAATTTTTTTTTGTAACTGGTAGTTTTAGCTAGACCTAGTTTCCTTATTAGAGTTCCATCTAAGACCATGTCAAAAGCCTTTCTAAAGCAAGATACGTGACATCCACTGCTTCTCTATCCACAGAGTCTGTTACCTTGTCACAGAGGGAGTTTAGATTGGTTTGACATGATTTGTTCATGATAAATCTATCTTGGCTGCTACTCATCTCCTACTCATCACGCTGCTACAGGAGCAGAGACAATCATCTCTGTTGTTTCACTATTGATTTTCTCTGCGTCAAAAAAAGGCTGGCATTTAATATGTAATTGCTCCATTAATCCAGGTTCCTTCATAAACAGGTGAATTAAGGTAGAGTATATGAAAATTCTTTATACATACTCAAATAGAACTATGTTGGGTTACTTTTTTTGCTTGGTTGGCTGGAGGTTTTTGTGTGTTGTTTTTTTTTTTTTACCATGTCAATACGATGAAAAGGATATGCTAGGTTTTCTTTTTCATACCTAAAAAGTGGAATTGAGAGCTAATTGCAAAATTCAGCCAACTGTAACTACGGGTGTCTTACGGACACTTCTTTAATAAATATGCATACATACGTTGTTTAAAAGTCTGTGAAGTTTTCTTCAGAAATATAAAATTCATCATACTTTCTGAAGTGTCTACTACTCAGGGAAGACACTGGAAATACAAAGTACTTTCAGATTTAGGTAGCATAAGGGAAGATTTTCTTGCCAACACGTTTCAACCTTGTTGCAGCAGGGTGAGAGGACAGTTCAATCTCTGCAGGCCACTCGGTCCTTGGTTTCTCTGCTGAGACGGTTAACGAAGACGCCGGTTAGCATCAGCTGTAATGGAGACACCTGTTCACCAGGCTCTGGATGGAGACCAACAGCCGTTCTGAACAGGTCACCGGGCAGCCATCTGTCGCTAGTGATCTGCAGTCATTACCGACACGCGCTGGACCTCATCTAGCCACGGTGAGCGGAAGGCTCCTTTTCCTCTTACCAAGCCACTACTTTTTACCACCCAGGGAAAGATTTTAAGGCAGGTTTTACATCCCCTTTCCACTTGCCTGCCCATAGCCTGCTGTCTGGAGCTAAAACACGCAGCGGCATTGGCCACCTCTGGCGTCCCAATCCGGCAGGGAGCAAGCGAGGGAGAAAAATACGCCTGAAGTGTTCAGGGTAGAGCCAAAAACCACTGCTGTTGTAGCAAGCGAGGTCAGGCTGTGACAGCCCTGCATACGGGTCCTACATCAACCTTGCACACTCTCCATTAAGGCTTGGAGTTCTCCTTCCGATAAGTTCAAATCATAGCAATTTATCACCGGAGAGCTGGCGGCATTTCTCTGCCAGACTGCGAGGAATCTGTCCTTCATCACGCTGAGGCACACCGAAATATTCCTTTTCCCTCTTGAGTTTGTGAGCCAGGAATGTCCAGAAAAAGTCCGTGCCTCAGAGACCGTACGCTGTCCCTAACATTTCCTGCGGCTCTCACAAGTAACCTACAGACGGCTGTACATGGGCCGTTATGGCTGTAATCCAATACAGTGCAGTGTATGCTCCTATCAAAAGGTGATAATGAAGGATCAGGATGGGCATGACTGAAGATTTTAATAAAAATAGTAACAGCAGTGTTCTCCTATATCTCTTAAATGCTCTCGCTTTCTCCATTTAAATTTATATATACCAAAAAGTTTATATCTCTTTCTGTTAGTACAAAGAATAAAGCAATGCAAGTACTAAAAAAAGGTATATAGAAATGTTCTAAATAGAAATTAACATGCTTGTTAGGAGGGACTAGCCAAAAGCAGAGGCAGTAGCTCATTTTAAGACAACACCGTATCTTTTCAAGGAATTTCTGTGACTGGATGCCTGTGAGAGCATGGGACGACTCACCCAGGAGGTCCTTTGCAGTGCTACGGTACTTAGTCGCTCTATACCGGTGACAGTTCCTGGGACCATGGCAGGGATCCTTGAGGTGTTTGGCCAGCTGGAAAGGCACTGTCAGTAGAGCTAGCTGAAAAACTCCAAGAGCAGAGATACAGGTATTAACCGACATACCAGATATATAATAATCTCTTACTAAAAAGTCTGTGAAGTCAGTGGAGTTTTGACAGTCAAAGTATCTTTGAGAACTGTTCAGATCAGTAAATACTACAGCTCTTAACTTCTTAGACCCTTTGAAAAGGACCTAAAAAAGCATATTTCCAAACTTTTAATCTCAAAATTGTAGCTTCCACTCTTTTAAATTCTTTTGCTAGCCTTTCCTGCTGTCTTCTCCTCAATTTGTCTTGCATCCCTCCTCTTCTCTATATCCTTTTCATTATGATTATACGTATACTTTCATTCTATTTAATATAGTTTTGTTTCACTGCTTTTTCTTTTACAGGAATAACATGTTTTAACAATAAACACCCACTCCAGGAAGAGATATTAAAATATTCTTTTTTTTCATATCTTTTTATACTGTATGCCTTGCTTTTTGGATTGCTGGACTGTGACCCTGGCCAAGCACCGGGCTACAGAGGGAGTCATTATTTAGCTGGGGGTAAACTGGGAGATGTGCAAGTGGAGCAGCAGGACATCTCTCCTATTAACTCTGAAGATGTTCCACGTCCCTTTCTTACCACTAGTCTGAGAAAGTCCACATGCAAAACATTTTGTGTTCATTAGGTGTTTCTGGTTTGCTATATATATAATTCTACTGCTCAGAGAAGAGTTTGCAGTTGCATCATGCATTGCTAATGCTGCCTTGAGAAATCTTGTTTTGGACACCAGTCTCTCTTCAAACAGTGGCAGGAGGTTTATTTGTAAATAAATAACTCAATATGTAACTGTTTTACAATTCTCAGTACTATGAATACCTCTGCCTGGTGTCACATGAACCTGAAGGATCTCGATTAGTGTGCGGGTTATACAGTTCCATGGTATGACCTGCCTCCATCGCAGTAAAATCTAGAAAAACATGTATTTACCAAAACGTGAAAGTATTCAACTTTGTTAACTAAGTTAAACGACTTAGTTAAACTAACCAAGTTAAACTAACTTTGTTAAACAAAGTTTGATACTTTCTGATTACATACAGAAAGCTTTTTATCCTGTTGTTTCTCTGTTGTATCCTGTGGCTCTAGATGTGCTCAGTATGCCAGATTTCAAATAGAAGAAGCCATGTTAGCAAACACGGGGTAGACTTTCAGAGAAAGGAAAGATATTAGAATTGTAAGATAGTTACAGATCATTTCTAAATCTTAAAACTTCTTTCAGTAACCAGATGATCCCACCTTTGGCTGTAACTGCACTGATAACAGTGCAAATATGAAAAGATACTCATGGAGCCAAGATTGTGGAGGCAACCCCTCCATCAGAATTCTTGGTTTTCCTAATTCCACCTAATAGATACCTTCCACTGCACATCCTCCTCAGATACATCCATCGTCTTGTCTTTTTCCATTTAATTGACTCTCCATCTATTTTCAGACCTCATCTGAAAAATATTCTTTTCTCCCCTGCCATTTCTCCCCCTCACAGCTATTAGAATTTGAAGTATAATCTTGGTATCTTTTAATAGGGAAAAGTGTTTAGGTGAGGAACTCATTCATGCAAACAATAAATATTGTGGTGACACTTCCTTGAAGCTAGGAACTTGTAGATGCACTTATTTATGAAAATCTATTGTTTTGTTTAATTAACAATTTGAAGAGAGAAAATTCCTGCTCAAGATCATGTCTTTGTGAACTCAGAACAAAAATCGTTTTCTCTATGGCAGCACTTCAGTGCTAAAGAGCTTTCCAAACTCAAATCATTTGTAAGAAAGAAAAAAAGAGTAACCAACAAGAAGTATGTGTTTTTATTTTAAGAAAAACATTTACATTGTAGACATTAAAATGCATTAAAGGTTACAAAACTATATTCTCTAGTTACCTGACAGATGAATCCCACTGCAGCAGTAGTCATTGCAGCTTCAGTGGTAGCAGCCACCTCTCAGGAGACGATCAAAGACAGGGTTCCTTTCTTCAGAAAGGGGTTTGCTTTCTTCAGAAGAAGGGGTTTTATGCTGCCCTTCAGTCTGATGAAAAAAGGAAATAATCTCAACCTTCTGTCCACATCTTCTGAAAGACAAAGATGCTGCCCATGCCCTGCTTGGACTCAGTTTCTGCACACAATGGCAGAAGGGAAGCACCATGGGAAACAGGTTCCTGTCCATATGACATGATGTTATAGCAGCTTTCCAGTACCTAAAGGGACTTTTTTACAAGGGCATGTAGTGATAGGACAAGGGGCAATGTCTTTAAACTGAAAGAGGGTAGATTTGTATTAGACATAAGGAATAAATTCTTCACTGTGAGGGTGGGGTGAGGCACTGGGACATCCTTTGAAGTGTTCAAGGCCAGGCTGGATGAAGCTTTGAGCAGCCTGGTCTAGTGGAAGGTGTCCCTGCCCATGGTAGGGTGGTTAGAACTAGGTGATTCTATGATCTTTGGCTTCCTCCTTGGAAAAGGAAAATTTCAGTTTCATATAAAAAAGACAGGGTTGGTTTTCCTTCTGCCTGTATTCAGCCTTGCCGCCCATTGTTTCAATTGCAAGCATTACCAAAGAACGGAAATCATATAATCCCCTCCTGTTCCTCAAAAGATTTTGTAATTGCGGTACATCACCTAACCTTTCAACTTTTGTGAATGTCTGTGCACCAAAGATGATAATATTCAACCAATTCACAAAAACGTAATGAAGAGTAATTAGATTATGACTTTTTTTCAGGATCACCTATGGTATAAGCTTATCTTACAAATTAAATCTACATGTTGGGTCAGTGGCAGATTTCAGTATCTTATATCATGTAAAGGGTCTATATAATATTGCTTCCTATGTTACCAAACACACATCAGAACTCAGATGAGACTTCTAGAAATTCGATGAAAAATATTTCTCCAAACCTGTGGACTGGCCAAACAATATCCTTTGAAATTTTTTCTCCACTGGAAAAATAAGGTCTTACTGAATTTTTTTGAATGGGAAATGTAAAACCAAGAATTCATTTCATGTTGATATTTAATCTTTTCCTCTACCTGAGCTCTGCCATACTTTGTGAAAATTATAATTCTGGAGTTTTCATACTTCATACTTTGACTTCTGTTTCCCTACTGCACAATACTTACCCTGATAAACTGCTGTTTCTCCCTTTTATGACGTTGTTAGACCTTGGGATACAGCCAAACAATTTTTAACTTATTCTCTGAAAACAAAAAGTTTTAAGATAAAAACAACTGTGAAAGTAATAGAACTTCCTACAAAAGAAACTCCATTTTTCCGTTGGCTTTACTACCCACGGTAAATTCTGCAATATTCTTCCATCCCTACCTCCCCTGCCTACTCCAGGCCACTTAATGTTATATCATGTGTCGGTTCTCCCAGCACTTTTATTTTGTTCCAGTGGTAAAGATAACTGCTAAATTGTGATGTTCTGAAATTGTCAGAAACATATTTAATATTTTCAAGAAGAATCATGCTCCAGAACTGAGTTTTTTGTTAGTAGTTTTGATTCACTTGGAAGCAGGTCTTGCTGTGTTACACTTTTCAACATCCAAGACACCAAATCTGTGCTGTGTTACATGAAGAGTTACTACACCTAATGGAAAGATACGACAAAGAACATAGAGAAGAAATAAAAATTGAATGAATGGTGGTAAAAGACTGCTATGAGGCATGCTGATCTTTGGGGTGTGATTGATGTTCTTCTGAATAACATCCTACAGTGACCGTAACTGGAAAACAAAATTGACTTACAGTTAAGGACACTGCATGAAGATATTTGCACTGCATTATTTGGAACTTAGAACTGTTCCTCGGGAATCAGTGGAGAAAGAGAGGAACATCAAGAGCACCGTGGAGAGTGCTCAGTTAGAAACCTAAACTGTGCCTGTGCACCATGAATAGTCCTTGGAAAACACCAGCACCAGGGTTAATTTGACCAAATACATTTGACAAATACATATGTATAAAGTGTAGGTTTATACTTCTGTACCTGATAGTCACTGTATACCCTTATTACAAACCCCTGAGAGAAATATGCATTACATGGGACACTAACAGAATCGGCTAGAACAGATAGATGAATCGCACTATATCATTGACTTTTTCTCTCTATGGATTATAAAAGCGATAAACAGCTGCAGATATCAGGGTCAGATTAATTCCTCTCCCTTTCCCCCATTACAACTTTTCCCATAAAAGACGACACTGGTTGCCACCTTAATCCCTTATTTAGCACCAAAACCTTTGTGTTGCAAAGTGGTATAGAGCACAGGCCGGGCTTCTTCAGGCCACTTGCAGCTGTGCAAGTGGTTGTGTTGGTGAGTAGAGAGGACGTCAATATTCTACTCTACAGTACAGAGTAAGAATATGTTCAATGTCATCTTGAATCATCAAGTGTCATCCAAACAGGATATCTTTGATTCCACCTGAAAAGACTTTTTTTTGGAAATAAGGTTGATGTGGCAGCAATACTCAACGTAGCGTAGCTGCAGCACTGAAAGGGAACCGCAAGAACAAATCCAAGTGTCTGTACCTGTAGTAGTAACTGAAGTTGCTTTATGGAAACAGTCAAGGTCAAGGCTATATAAATGAAATAAGCAATGCAACTTGTTAAACATCTATTCTTCCTCACTTCGTCTATATCTGGCTACAGTCAGTACGAGAGGCAAACAGATGTAGAGGTGCAACCTGACAAGGAGCTTTAAGTTACCTTAATTCATGTAATTGTAGACATTTGGCAATAAAGGTGAAACTGCAAAAAAAAATGCTATAAATGCCCTTTTCAGATGTTATTCTTACTCTTTTAATTTCACTGGCATACTTTGCATAGATGGATATTAATCTGTATCTTCTACTGTTACAGGTTCAGAACCTTACAAGCTACACTAATGTTAGTTCCAAACAAAAGCAAATAGATTCCTGATTCAGTGTTTTCTGAATGAAAGGAATTTTTTTAATTGAATTAATAGATGCTGAACTATATCCTAAATCTACAGTGACCCTCAACACAGAAACTCTGTCAGTGTCAAAGACCTTTGAGGAAAGTTCAGAAGGCTGAAGTAGTAAATTGATCATAACAACACCTCAACCTTACAGTCATGTTGCTGCTGGAGTGTTGGCCAAGATTATTCAGACAATTCTCTTCCTAAACCTGCAATTTTGGCTGACTGCAAATTGTCTTCAAATTTGAAACTGAATTTGCTAAACAGTTTAAGCTAAAAAAGCTAAAAACCTTTAATCAAGTTCACCCAAGAGAGAAGGAAAATGTTTGCTATGCTGTCAGAGGAAAACTAAACCAGAATACAAGAAAACTGTGTTTAAATCCTTTCTCAGAACAGTATTTTATGCACATCTTCCAAAAGCAACATCCTTGATAATCACAGTTTATTCTGAACTAGCTCACACTAGCGAGCTCTTATCCATGCTGTATAAATGTTTAAATACTAACTGTATTTAGTATTTAAACTGTGACCAGGAGACGACGATTAGGATGTCTCTGCAGTCTGCTTATCATCAGCCTTTTCTTGGAGACCAACAGGGAGGACTGAGTGTGGGGAGTTGTTCTGGTTTTCTTTGTTTTTCAGTGTTTTTTCTGTTGCCACAAAGTCTGGTAATATGGAGAAATTCCAGATGGTTGCAGGATTGCTGCTTGGCTTAGTCAGAAACAAGATATATAGTAGGTAACACCATAAAAGAGACAATTTCTGGTTCTAGGCTTCTCTAAAGAGAAAAGGTGGCATCATTTTATGCTTTTCTGACCTTGCTCTCATACCAACTATACTATCTATATATTATCTATATTATCCAATTATCTGTATTTTATTGACAGAGAAAGAATACAAGGACAGATTGGAGATTCAGCCTGATAATGATTGTTTTTAACCATCTTCACATAGTATGTGTTGTCCCATAAACTGTCTCAAAGCCCAGACTTAGTAAATGAACACTGGCATATGTGTGCATGCACAGAAACTCACACAGATCAACCTGGTGGCACGTAAATTTGAAATTATTCTGTACTGACTGGATCTTAGACTTTCACTTGAGGAAAGCAGCCTAGAGCAGAAGATCTCTATGGCTGTATAAGACAGTTTACCTTTTTATCCTTTCTTTGGAAGCTGAAGTGTCCATTAGTATTTTTTTAATTCTCTGTGGATTCAGTGACTTAAACATTATTCTAAAATCAAGTATTAATAGCTCTTAGCACTTTTCTTCCTGACTTGATTTCTGTGTGGCTCTGATAAAGAACCTTCCAAAAATGTTAAAATTTTTTCAGGCTCTGTTGATTACAACTATTCCTAGTTTAGGGATTTCCATTTCACCTTAAAAGTCATGGAAAACCTCTGGCTGAAATACAGACATAGCTTGCTGTCTCCCGGATAAATCATTACCAGCAGCAAAGAGACTTTGACCACTGCGTCTGAAACCATCGATCTTCTCTTTTGCCTCAAAAGCTTGAAGTCTGTTATCTAAGGCTAGAGCAGATTCTTCTTCAACCTCTCTCCATGAGCAAGCAACCACGAGAGGGAGGTGGTGCATCACCCAGGGTAGGGGCGGTTGTGCGATCAGTTCTGGAGCTACTGCAGCACTGTGGGCTTGGGAGAGGGGGAAATAACGGGTTTATAGCAGGAATTCATTTGTAGCCTTCAACGCTCCATAAAAATGTTTTTCACAAGGAAGCTGCTTTGCAAACATCAGTTCATCTAATTCATAAAAGACTTGAGACAAGGCTGTAGAGAAGTAGTGCTAGTAACTGAAATATTTGACTGAATAAACTCAGCAATAAGGTCCACAAGCAGAAAGTCTGGGTCTTAATCCTGTGTCCTTACTTTCCTTTTTGACCTTTTTTTAGTTTTGTTTTCTTGGCACATGATATTCATTTGATGGTAGGAAAAGAAGACATTACAGAGCTGCCCGTGTTTTTGAACAGAGTAATTCAGAAAGACAAGTGACTGATTACAACTGCACAGTGCCCTGAACCTTTACTGGGATTAAGACCTAAGGGAAATTCTGCCTCTCTCCACTTTTTACTGAACTCTTCGGCTGTGTTAAAAATCTCTCATTTCCTTCTGACACAAGTGTGAAAAGCCAAGGGCAATGCAGAATAGGTGATGGCATTTATTGGAAAGATGCAAGGAGTATGCAAACTGCTTGCTGGTGTTCGAATTACCAGCAATTTGACACATTTTTCTAGGAAATCATCAAACAGTCTGAAATAATTCAGTCTTGGAGAGTGAAACCTGTAATCAAATGTGCTTCTCAGCAAATAACTACGACCTTGTTTGTGGTTAAAGTTTGTTTAAAACATAGAGAGGCGAAGAAAATCTTTGCCATTTGTTGTGTTTTTATTGCAGTGTATGTAAGTACTTATGTACTGAAGTATTGGTTTTGAGGGTATTGTCTTCCCAGGGATTCATTAAAAACTCCTTGTTAAAATGTTCCACATGCTTAATGTGCTATAGCAGCTAAATACAGCATGCACTCACATTAAAAGCCATACACACTGGGAGACAACTACAATTTTACAAAAGGCGGGGCCAAGGAACAAAAAGGTTCAATGAAGGGTAAAAGCAAAAAGTTAACACACATAATTAATTAATTTCCACAATCTGCTTGTTATAACTACTCAAACACACTGAAGCAATTGGAGGAGGTGACGATTTTAAAGGAAAAGGGAGAGACATTTATCACCTCCTTTGTTAGCAAAGCAGAAAGTCCTCAATTAATGTCATCTGAATAACGGAGGAGCTGCATTTTAGCAGAGGCTCCTGGGCGAGGCCGTGAGGATGAGTCACTTCCGAAAAGGGACAAACAGAAAAGAGGCTTCTGGCACTTGGCTACGGGACTGGTTTTAATTGTGTTAGAAAAGTCTTCAGCAATACTGTAGAAAGCCACTTTTAATAAGCTTTTATTATTAGGCTGTTGCTTCCAATTTTTAAGATTCTCTGGATCAGATTTACATCATTTTTTTTCTAATGAAGAGCTAAAGCTACTTTCCAGCAGAAGCGAATGGTATAAAAACCAAAACTAAGGCAGAGATAAATGACTTTCCTGATTTTGTGTATCCAGCACCAGAGAAGGTAACAAACCTGACATATTTATCTATTCAGACAGAGTCTCATTTCCATGAACCATGTTAAATTATTTTATACAGGGAGAGACACAGTTTGACTACATATTGTTACCATAATACTACCTGAAATCAGTCACGGACTAGGAAACCCA
Source organism: Phaethon lepturus (assembly GCF_000687285.1). NCBI lineage: Eukaryota > Metazoa > Chordata > Aves > Phaethontiformes > Phaethontidae > Phaethon > Phaethon lepturus. The sequence continues at coordinate 652 of NW_010525631.1, read as the reverse complement.
TGTTTTACACACAGCACAAATGTAAAACAAGAAGGTGATCCCTGTATCTAGGACTTCACATCCCCATTAAATACTCATCTGAACCAGCTGCATTTTACTTTGGTCAGGTGTCACAAGACAAGTCAACTCCCTCCCTTTCTTTTTTCTGTCTTGAAGGGAAATATCATATACTAAAGGGCAATATGCACACCGATATAAAACATTCATGAACTTCATCTTTCATGAAAAATCCAGAATCTACTACCTTTCCTTTCCTCCCGAAACACGTGATTTAAAAGTTCTTTCTTGCACTTTTAGTATCTGTAGCACCATCGCAGACATTCATGTTCTGCCGGGGAACAAGGATGAAGGGTTGAGTCATGGTTCACCGGTGTTACCCCGCCTGCACGCGGACCTGGCACCGTGTGGAGGCACTGGCGCGGGGGCCTCTAGCCCACTCTATATAGTGGATCTGGGAGGCAGAAGTGATGTGCTTACTGTCTGAAGAAGCGTCAGTCACAAGGGTGAATTGATCAAGAAATGTTTCCAGGTCTCTCTGCTCTTGCAAGTGCTCTGCGGAGGGATCTGGGCTGGCTGCAATACCGGGAGCAGAAGCGTGCCTAGCGGTGCAAGGGTTAATTTCAGGACTTAAAGGGGGCTTCTAAGAAAGATG
>NW_010525630.1:76402-123560 GCF_000687285.1 Phaethon lepturus | reverse complement strand
CAAACCGCACCCTTACACAGACCTCTGCTTCTGCCCCAGCTTCCCTGAAAGATCACCATGTTGCTTGCGTCGATTAAAGGAGATTTTGCCTTTCCTAAATAATTCCCACCCTCTCCCCCCCCATTTCAGAACCCCGTGAATTCCCCATCATGCTCCCGTGCACAGCTACGTGCTCCCTGCACTTGGCGCAGAACCGCCAGTCCGGGGTCATTTTGGCAGAGCGGACAGGAGACTGATGTACCTGAAACGTAACACTGCCCTCCCTTATCCCCCGATCAAAGTGCTGTGATAGAGAAATTCTCAGTGAGTCTTACGATCCGTGTACTACATACCTACTGCAAAACACACACAGCACAGTTACAGGCAATATTAGCCGTAGGTACGTACATCAGTGGCCTTCTTTTCAGCCTGCTCTAGTTTTTCCTGGGCATCTTTGAGAGCCTCCGAGTACTTATCCAGCTCATCTTCAGTTCCTTTCAACTTCTTCTGCAGAGCTACCAGCTCATCCTCCACCTTTCAAAAGGGAAAAAACAAACAAACAAAGTGAGCGTTTTGATGTGTTATCAGTTACAGTTTAATAGGGTTAAAATGTTTCTTTACTATTCTTTTTAACCTAACGGAACATACAAAGCAAAAGACCAGATCAAAGTTCTGCTGGGGCAAGTAGTCTGAGAACAACTGGTAGCAGTTGCCAGGGAGAGATCATTACAAACACATCATCGTTAGAACAACATTCCCTGCCGCTGTACACACAGGATCTGGTTTGATACATAACTTGGTATAAGGCCTTTTTCACCTTATTTCTATTTTGGACTCCACAGCACCCTGCAGCAGTTAATTCTACAGTATAATTATAAATGTTTTTAAATTACATCCTTTTGTTTGCTCTAACACTATTACCTGATGATTTATTAGGAAACTATTCAATTCCTGTATAGCTAGAAAAGACGAGTGGCTGTCCCCTATTCATCCTTCCTATGTTGTTCAAGACACTTCAAACCAAACACGATACTCCAGAAGCAAGAGGGAACAGGCCTGGCTAGCAACAGACCCTGCTGTAAGCCAGACGTGGGACTTGATGACCTCCGGAGGTCCCTTCCAACCTCAATTACTCTCTGACTAATTGTGGGCCAACAAGGTATGCTCCATCCTACCATGAGGTTCAGACTCTCTCCTCCATACCATATAAATCCATACTGTACGCTAGAACAGTACTATTTATAACCTGCTGGGAGACTGTTTAATGACAAACTGTCTCATGCTCCCTGAAGAATTTACATTATCAGGAGGCTTTCTGCTGATAAGGGCGTGCCTGCAAACCCATCTGCTCCATCTTTTCATTTGCAATAAAAAACAGTTCAGTCTGCAGAGAAGCTGATTTAACCATTTAGCTCCACCTTCCCATAAATTTAGTCTATCAAAATAGTTCACTCAAAGTAGTTTGTGTTTTTGGGCACTGGCTTTCTTCATTCTAACTTCAAAGATGGTTTTAATGGCATTTTTGGTAGCGTGTTATTCTTGAACATTGTTATGTTGCTATACTTTTACTCAGTGTAACCAGACAGCGTGAGAGAACTGAATATGCTTGCTTGGGTGCGTTAACAGAGGGGCAGTAAGCAGGGCTGAAGGAGATGACGTTTACTTTGTATGTGACGTTAAAATCACTACTTGAGTACTGTGCCCACATTAAAAAAAAAAGCTGAAAATTTGAGACAATTCAGAAAAGAGGAGTAAGATCAAAGATTAATTTTTCTCTTTTAGCTTTTTATTGTTAATTACCCTCATACAGATCCTTGAAAATTCCCACAAGTGTGTCATCACTCTGTAGGAAATCACCTTTGATAACTAAATGTAAAGGAAGGCTAAGCATTCAATCACCATTAACTGCTCTGAATAACAATCTGGTGTGGCTGTTACTGAGTGCAGAAAGATTAGCTGGGAAACAGCGGCCCAACTGAACAGCATCTGTTCTAGGAAAGAAATAGGGACTACATATGTGGGATGATGTGTGCAGGTTGTAGAAGCTGACTATAATGACAGAAAAGAGACAAGTAGTTGTCCTTGTGGAGGGGGAAGACAGCAGCAGCTGGTCCTTTTGGAAACTTTTTTTCCTGTTGCTTTAGCTAAATGGATAATCAGTTGAAAGTTTAGTAATGTCATCCTGGATCTCAAACTAAACTTGAACATAAGAAATGTTTTTCCAAATGAATGCTAATAATGTATTATAGCAGTCTGAAAGATTTAGTAGAAGCAGCCACATTTAGAGGGTATAAAAGGAAAAGACATGGTAATTTTACAAGAAGTGCTATAAGAAACTTGCATGTAGTCAACTTACATTTCAAGACTGTTCTGAAAATACTATAGCTCAAACATGAGTTAGATACCCAGAATAAAGAACATTGAAAAGCAAAAGAATATGAAAATGTTATAATTAAAATTCAGTTAAAAGAAGAGCTTTCAAATTAAGATATTTCTGATTATTCTTAACAAAAAAATAATGCAACATAGCTACTGTTGAGTCACAGCTGGCACCTCTAAGGGGCACTCTGTATACCAAGGAATAGTCAAGTGAACTTTATTAATTCACTTCAAGGAAAGGCTCAATTAATGTTTAGACAGCTGACTCTTCAGGAGGTATTAACACTAGTTCTACAGGTGTTCAAGGTATACAGCTTTGATTTGGAGTATGTAAGGCCTTTTCCATGGAATCACAAGCACAAGAAAATGAAGGCAATTATGTAAGATTCAAGAAAACTTAGATAAAGTACTCTTAATAATCTGTGGATAGTGCTAACATTGCAAAGACTCAGATGGCTGAAAGAAGTTAATAGCTAGCCCTGGCTGCATGAGTGTAACACCGCAAAAAGGCAAAAAACTTCAAAAGAAGATTAGCTGAAAACCCAACTTCAAATTATTTTGCTTTCTGAATTACAAAGTTGCAACACAGTATTTTGTTACAGTTATTGCCACAGTGCATATGCAATCAGTGATTTTATTTCTACTTACCTGTTTGCATTTGTCCTCTGCCGCCTTCTTATCCGTTTCAGCTTGCTCTGCTCTGTCAATGGCATTCTCCTTATCTAACTTCAACATCTGCATCTTTTTCTTGATAGCTTCCATTTTTGCTAAAGGTTAGGTTGTATCTGTCACAGAACAGAAAGAATTCTGAAAAGTAAAGTTTTAGCTGGTTAACAGCTTGGGCAGAGAAAGAAGTCGTACCCAGCCAAGTCACAGGGAAAATGAGCTCAAGTGGTTGTAGGGTGCTTTAAACGGAGAGACCCCTGGACAAAACCCAGATCTATTGGCCTCTTCTCTGATCTTTCATACACAGCCTTTCTAAGGAATGAGCTGGAACAGACTCACTAGAGGAATCTTCACCACTCCATCTCCTTATTTGGGTCCTGTTTTCTTAAAGAGAAAACAGTTTCCATTTTTAATCTTCTGACAGAAGCAAAAGTGTTGACATCTGAACACATGCTTGAAAGAAAGCTTATTAGCACCCCTCCGTGTCTGCAGAGCAATTAAACAGCCCAATAGATCTATGGGGATGGCCTGGCTTCTTATAATAATGGCATAAGACTAATGAAGGAAAGGGAAGGATCTTTTTGGATTATTCCAAAATAAATCCATGCATAGAATGAAATAAAAAAACCCTACACTTAAGAGGCAGCTAAATTTATGTTACAAAAAGATGCAGGATATGGTATGAGACAGCAGGGTTTTTTTTTTTGTTTGTTTGTTTTTTCCTGTGAAAATTAGCAGTGGTGTTAAGGAACTAGCTATGATCTGTAATAGTTTAATACATGGCAGAGGTCAGATTTTGATACCAAGTTCAGGCTCAAAAGCATTCAGTGAGTTTGAGTGCCTGTCTTTGAAATTACACTCACTAAATACTTAGGGAATTGAACAATACGCCTGAAGTTGCAGTCTTATAAGCACTGTAAATTATTTTTCTGCTGTATGAAGCAGTCACCTTCTCTCTGTAAGGCAACAGCAGGCTCTGTGAAGAATATCAGGAGCAGCTCCACTGAGGACACCAACAAGAGGATCCAATGGCCCTGGGACAAGCCCCGTTTCCTTTCCGAGCCCTATTAAACACATCCTTATATCCCAACTGCCCTTTCCCATCCCTTCATATACTTTAGCTTATCTTCACAGCCCCCCGACACCTGCTTTGCCCTGACTGCAGCACAGACTTACTTATTCCACCTCCCAAAGCAGACTGAAAGCACTTACTGACTTTGCTACAGAAGGCAACCTGCACGCCCTCATATTCCCCTACTTCTTTCCCAAATTCAGGTCCCGTTAACCACCTCATGATCTCCCACACCCCAATTCTGCCCCTGCCCCATGCTCCCTGCCAGGCCACCCACAGCCCAAACTCCCTGCACACCCTCACAAACACTGTCAGGCCTTCCCTCAGAAGTGCTCACAGGATCCCCAGCCGTAAGGGGTAGAAGAAGACTCAGCACAAGACCCAGGGCCTCTCTCATCCTCTGGAGTGTGCTGGCATGGCACTGAAAGATCTCCAGGAGTGACTTCTGAGAAAAAATTGCCCTTTATTTATCTAAACTTGATAGTAGAATGGACACAGAGCCAACACCAGCACAATGCCCATAAGCAAGGCCAGAGCCCCAAAAACCATCCCCAAAGCACCACCAGGCCAGTCATAGCACTCGCTAGGCTGCTCAGGCTGCCTTTTGTGAGAGATTTACTGTTGTTTCGATTCCAAATAAAAACAAAGCTCACGCCACTGCTAAAACCAAGACCTCAACTCCCCACGGCCCCAACCACTGCCTGATAAAGAGTGCTTTGCCCCACCCCCCCCCGAGATGGCTGCCAGGAAGCGCCCCGAGGGGCTGTGTTCTGGCGGCGCCAAGATGGCGGCGCATCCGAGGACTACATCTCCCAGAGGGTCGTGCGCGATTGTCCCGCTGGCTCGCTCCGGGACAAACCGCTGGCCCCCTCAGCCCCGGGCCGGGGCCGCGCAGCAGCTCCTGTACCTCCATCCCTCATTAATGGCAATTAAATAACCCCAGGTTCAGCCGCTTGGTTTCGTTCCCCACTCCCAAAACAATGCTTGGAATTTTTAACAGCTGTAAGTTGAGCGTTCGCTGGGAAACCGGTACTGGCTCTTCCTGCTTTGATGTGTGCCTGGACTCCTCGGCACACCTCGCATAATTAAATGTGCTTTTCCCCCCAGAAATGGCCTTATCTGCCTCCCCTCCTCTGGCCCGCGGGTACTGCTGCGACAAGGTGGCCCCATGGACATTTTTAATCCAGTTCCAATGAACTGAACAGTGAAAGATAAAAACATGCAGGTCCTGAGCCTGGGAACAGGTTTAAGGAATAGGGGTGAGGCACTAAATTAACAGTGCCGCTGAACCTGCAGAAATGGCATTAAAAGCTAACAAACCACAGTGATCACCATCACAGCTTGCACTTCATAGCATCATTTAGGTTGGAAAAGACCTTTAAAATCATCGAGTCCAACCGTTAACCCAGCACTGCCAAGCCCACCACTGAACCATATGCCTAAGCACCACATCCACACGTCTTAAATCCCTCCAGGGATGGTGACTCCACCACTTCCCTGGGCAGCCTGTTCAGTGCTTGACAACCCTCCGGGTGAAGAAATTTTTCCCAATACCCAATCTAAACCTCCCCTGGTGCAACTTGAGGCTGTTTCCTCTTGTCCTATTGCTTGTTACTTGGGAGAAGAGACCAACACCTACCTCGCTACAACCTCTTGTCAGGTGGAGAGCGCTGAGGTCTCCCGTAAGCACCCGTTTCTCCAAGCTAAACACCCCCAGTTCCCTCAGCCGCTTCTCATAAGACTTGTGCTCTAGACCCCTCAACCAGCTTCGCTGCCCTTCTTTGGACACGCTCCAGCACCTCAATGTCTTCTTCTAGTCTTTCTAGTACTGAACACAGCATCTGAGGTGAGGCCTCACCACTGATGAAGACAGCGGGGGTGATCACTGCCCTCGTTCTGCTGGCCACACTATTTCTGATAGAAGCCAGGATGCTGTCAGCCACCTTGGCCACCTGGGCACACTGCTGGCTGTCGACCAACACCCCCAGGTCCTTTTCCACTGGGCAGCTCTCCAGCCACTCTTCCCCAAGCCTGTAGAATTGCATGGGGTTATTGTGACCCAAGTGCAAGACCCAGCACTTAGCCTTATTAAACCTCATACAATTGGCCTCAGCCCATTGATCCAGCCTGTCCAGATCCCTCTGCAGAGCCTTCCCACCCTTGAGCAGATCAACACTCCTGCCCAACTTGGTGTCATCTGCAAACTTATCGAGGGAGCACTCGATCCCCGCGTCCAGATCATTGATAAAGATAATAAACAGAACTGGCCCCAATATTGAGCCCTGGGGAACACCGCTTGCGATCAGCTGCCAACTGGATTTAACTTCATTCACCACAAGTCTTTGGGCCCAGCCATCCAGCCAGGTTTTTTACACAGTGAAGAATACACCCATCCAAACCACGAGCAGCCAGTTTCTCCAAGAGAATGCTGTGGGAAACGGTGTCAAAGGCTTTACTAAAGTAAAACATTTCCTCTTGCCCTCTCCCTCATGAGTTTGCTGGCTTAGCCCTGGCCAGGGGCGGTGGGTTGCTGCAGGGATTTGGGCTGATGGTGGAACCCTGGGTCAGTGCTGGTGATCACAGACCAGCGCTGAAGTGCCCGAGGAGACACGTGGGGTCCTGGCAGCCGCCACCATGATGCAGCTGCCTCTTCAGCCAGCTGGTGCAGCACAGCCGTGGCGATGACCACTAGCTTCCTTTGGAGCAATGTACACCTTTAATAGCTTTCTTCTGCTGGCTGCGACCCGGTGGTCCAGCTCACATGCTGCTCCTGTGAGTTCAAACCAGTTGGTTGTGTTTTATGGCTCCTTTAGGGCTTCCTTCCCTCGATCAAACCGTCGCTGGCATCCTGACTTCAGACCAGACCCCACGTGGGCCTACATGTTTCACCCTGTGGTCCTGCACGCCACGAGGGGTGGATGTGCCATAGGCCCCGTTTGTAGTTCTTTTTCAGAAGGGGCAGGTTTTGGGGCACAGCTTTGGAGACACATAAAGTCGGGGAGGGAACAGAGGGGCGGGGGGAAGGACTGCATTAGCCCCATCTGACCGGGCACACGGGAACTTGGGCGATGGAGGCAGAGGCAAGACCTTGCACGCCTCTCCCTGGGACTACAGCTGCATGTAGCCTTAGGCGCATATTTTGAGCTGTTTCTATGGCTGCTCTCACAGCCTCTTCATAATTTCTGATTATTGAGATGAGCAGAGATGGCTTTCTAGCCAGCTCACCAGCCCCTCTCCTGCTGCAAGCTTGGGCAGGCTCTGAATCGGGGCTGGGGAAATGAACACTGAACAAGACTCTTTTGCCTTTTTATTTCTACTTCAGGAAGATAATTTTTCTACTCAACTCTATAGCATGACTCAGAGCCAGATTTAGAAAGGAACATGTCACCCTGTGTAGCCCTTCAACCAGGTACATTCCCTTCTTCCCCTCCCTGCTTCATGAACTGGAGAGAAGTACCTGAAAAATTCACTCTGGTCTCTCAGTAATGATAATCTTACCACTCTCACTGCCTCTGATTTTCATTAGCATGGGAAACAGTGGGCAACCAAGAGAGAAAGAAGAGTCCTCCAAACCACTTCTTTTTTTCAGGCAGGTAGGAGGGTGCTATAAGGAGTTCCTTTGTTTTTCCTTTTCTTTCAGAGGGATTGTTTGGGCCCAGCAAGGCTTGGCAAGGTTGGGTGTGTAAATATGAGAGGATACCAGAAGGAAATGAAGTTGGATTGTTTGAGAGTGTGCTCATTTCTTTGGCAGCACGCTGCATGGGAAGCGTGTCGCAGCAGGCATTTTAACAGACTGGGCAGGGGGGCGGACCTGTAGCCTGAAGTCTGGCAGGTCTCAAAATTTTCTATGCTCTCAATCCTTACTCCTTTTTTATTGCCCAGAAGTTAGCTGGGACCCACACTAAGTCCCATTTCACTATCTGGGAAAAGCAGACACTTGTATCCCCATTTTCTCCTCCTGCTCTGTTCTGAAGTCCTGGTAATAAAAGATCACCTGCCTCTCTTTCACATTGACTGAGCTCCAACTCCTCCTCATATGCAAAGCTGCATGTGTCAAGGCTAGAAACATTTCAAAGCAGAAGAAAGCAGCTGTTGACAATCCTTTACCAAATTTCCTTCAGTTTCTTAATGTAATTATCTTCCAATAGTCCACTCTCTCATAAAGTTTCTTTTCCAGAAGCTATATAATATGGCGTATCATTAACAGCACACTGTAGCAAAGGTGGCACTAGAATAAATATCAAACTTGTCTCTTCCTGGCATTTCCTTTTAAACGACAAAATCCATAAACCCTCACATCTCACTGAATTTCTTTTCTTTGTGGGTTCTCCCTGCAGGGCTATGTCCCAGCATGAACAGTACGGCAGGACAGTCAACTTTTAATACCCCTTTTCTGATACTTTCTCATTAAGTATCCATTACTCACCATGGATGCAGACAAGGTACTGGGCTCGGTCTGACCAAAATGGTAGTTCTACTCTTTCTGTGCCTAGATCTAAGGGGAATTTACCCCTTTTCTTAAATAATCCTGGTTATCTGCATTTCCCAGCTGGGTCTTGAATACCTGAGATGCTGAATTTGACAGTGTTTTGAACAGGATGGCAGAATTCACACAGCACCTGAAACATGCACCTGCTTGGGAAGCCTGTTTCACTGCCAGTATCTGGTACACCAGAAGAAAGCAAATCCCATCCTATATGCACATTAACATTCCTGGCTAATACAGAACAGAGAGGAGAGGATGCCAGAAGAAGAGGAATCAGCAGCCTCTATCCCAAGGCTTTGGCTACCCTTCCTGTCTCTGGGCTGGCTGTATTGTCTTCACCAGTGAGACCCATTCTGTCGCAGAGAAGGATTTGCCTTTAGACCAAAGGACAATCATCCATGTGGACCATCCCCTCTTCAGTTACTTTGCTTGTTATAGCTCATTTCTGGGCCACAGTGATAGCTTTAAGCTCTTTCTTGCCATTAGATGGCAATGTAGATCCACAAATCCTCTTTCTTCCTCGAGCCCCTGGAAAACGGCCTTGCTGCTGGTAGAATGGCTGGTAGATCCTCAAATCCTCTATTTTTGCCTACCTCACCTTTTAAGACTGAGGCATTGTGAATTTGTTTCACCTGCAAACGAATGGAGCTGGCTGCCTGGGATGCCAGCTCCTCTGGAGTCCCCAGTGGCATGAGCATACTCTCTTTCTCCATCTAGGGCCTTCCTTTGTGCATAGAGGGTTTTTTTTTTGCTCTTCGAGCAATTAATTGGTTTCTGTTTTGCTGTTTCCACAAGACATTTTGCTGTCTTGCTTGTTTCTCAGCTTACTGCCAAACCTGGTAGGTGAGTGAGTCATGGGCTGCCGCAGGCCAAACCCTGGAGGATACAGACTTCTTCCGAGGGTCATGAATCTCCCATCTGGGAAGTTATAAAGAACTGCAGTGAGAAATAACTACCACCGCAAAAATGCTTTCCCCCATATCCATTTTTCAGCTTTTCCATTGTCTGCACTTGACTGGGGCGTTACTGGGGTTTTTTCCTTCACATTTCCTTTTCCACCAGAAAATGTTACCAATCAACTTTTGCTCAGAAAAGTTGCAAGTTCATTTGCGTTCCAAAACCAGGCAAGTTTGCTCCTTCAAAGCTGAATATACATAGTTTTTTTCTGGAGCCTGTTTTAAGTTCAATCCCATGCCAAACAGAGTCCACTAGCTCCCAGTAACACAATATTGATGCTGAGTAGCTGGCCAGGGAAGTTGTAGGATCTTTTGGAGTCTGATTCTGATACTGCAGCAGGATCCATCTGGCTTGGTAACTTCAGCTGCGTTAGTGGCAAAAATCCTCATAGGTATGAAAATGAATGAAACAAGGATCAACCCTCCTTTCTGAGACATCTCTAAAAAAAAAAAAAAAAAAAATCTACTATGCTGCCAGAGCAGATGGAGAGCTCCTGACTGTTGTCTGGAACAGGGCAGGATGACAGGGACATTTCCCCCTGTGCCAGGCAAGGATGGGAAATTGTGGCTGGGAATTCAGTGGAACAGAGAGGCCATTTGGCCTGGGAACATAGGACCCTATAGCTTCACAGGCAGCTGACAGGACAGGGTCAGTGCAAAGACTGTCACTTTCCCTCATCGCTCACACCTCCCATATGTGTTAATATAAGCACCTTCCAGTTTTTCTGCATTTTAAATGGTCTAAACAATGAGGATTTTGCCCCAATCCCCAGGGGAAGTACTCCTTCATCATAGAAAGTCTCTCTTTATTCCTGGTGTGCAAGAAGTTAATAGTATTCCTAAGCACTCTTGCAGATGTGAGCGGTATGCTGTAGATAAGTTCTATCAGGAGAAAGCGTTATCACTTGAGCTTACATATTTTGTGCTTATCCATTGGATGCTAAAAAGCTGTTGCATTTAATTATCCATTTTTCAAAGAATTTAGTAATCATTTATTAGCTCTTTGTTCATTTGCTGTAGCTGTAACTTGCAATATAAAGTGAGCCCAAGTCACTTTATAACCAAGCACATCTTAGGAGGAGGAAAGTACCGAGTGACAGGAAAGGCCTTACTCATCTTACTTATCTGTAAAGCGCTTGGTACATGGTGGTACAGCTCTAGCTGGGGCCTCTGGGTACTTCAGGAATAGAAATACTAGTGCCTTAAGCCACCCCATCACCTGAGATATCTGGGGCACTGGATGAATTAGGTAGTAGGCTGCATATTGGACTGGAGATTTCTAACCTTATCACTGTGAAGCCTGCATGGCCATTCACTCCCTGTGAAAGAACCTTTCCCAGTCCCGTACTCCCCAGCACCCGGTGTGTCTGAGCTCACGACACCACAGCTCCCCTCTGCATTGCCAGTTAATGGAGCAGGGGGATGATCACAGGGCAGAGAACGCGCCTGCCAGCAGAATTGTGTACTTCAGGGAGTCCCAAGCTCCTCTTTGGTACCCAGTGTTGTAGAGTTGTATAGCACAGTCACCCTGACAAGAGCAGTCATCTCTCACGCTTCATCCCTTGCTGCCTATTGACTCCCAAACACAAACTCACCCCAAACAAACATCAGAGGAAAATCCTTAGCGTTCAACATTACTGACCACAAGCCCTAGGATCAGAGAGCTTCAGGAAACAGCAAAGCATCTTCCTTGCTTGAAAGACCAGTGCTGCCAGAGCGGTTTTCTCAAAGACTTATAGGCCCTGCCAGGGAAATCAGGGTCAAATTTTCCCCAGATGTTGCAATTTTCCTATGATTGCTACCAGGAAATAAAGAAACCTTTATTTCTTTATAGAGCAACATCCCACTTCTCTGTTGTTCTCTGCAAGGACAGCAGCACAGCAAGCAGCAAAACACAGTCATTGCCAAAAAATCCAAACCAAACAAAAAAACCCACCCACCTAAGAAATTAGTGTCTCTATTCTGGCATTATAAGAAGACATTATAAGGCCCAGGATCACCTCAACTAGCTTCAGGCATCTTGAAGCACCTTATTTAGGCAGGTGTTTCTCTTTTGCACTAGTCAATGGAGTAAGGAAGCTTGGAGAACAGACAACATTTTATAAATGCTGTTGCTTTATTTCTTCCCTTGCTAAAAAAAAATAAATAATCAAACCACCTGGGTTAAATTGCTTTTCAGGTTTTCTAATGAATGTTTCTCTGAATGTCTGCAGTTCTTCTGTTTGCCCTCAATATGGGGAAAAGCTTAGGTCAATAAGTTTTTATATGATTTGTAAGTAATGCCAGAGTGACACATTATCGCAGAGTCTCAGAACTCTGACTCTGTGTCTTGTCCTCTGGATCTGACATGCCAGAGACATCACCCAAGTAAGCTGCAAGGCACAGGGGAGGGAAAGGAGATTAAAATAACTTTGAGAAAAGACCATCTAGAACTTTATCCTGTATCGCTGTTTAGCCCACAAACCGTCAGGAGCTGGTGAAATAATTGCTTTGGACAGATAATAAAACATCCTCCAGCAAAACTAAGGTACTTAATATACTGCCCAAGTCAATTTCCCTTATTTCTGCTGTCCTCTTGCTTTTAATAATGGTTTAATGAAAAATTCAAAATTAATTGGAACTGCCATTAGACATTCACGTGTCTGAGTGAGGGTTTCACTGCTTCAATATTTCATAAGCTGACTTCCCTGATAGGCTTCTCCTTATCCTGGCTTTCATAGGCTAGAATATCATCTCTTTTCATAAAATGAAGGGTCTCAATATGGGCGGATGTGGTACATGAGAAAAGTTTGCAACCACGTCATAGGCAAAGAAATAAAAATAATAGTTGTGTGTTTTCTTTCTGCCACCTTCCCCCCTTTCTAAGTAATGGTATGCATCTGAGCCTTGACTGGAAAGAGCTGTCCTAAAAATAAACAGGAGCCGTCTGAAAGGTGTCTGAGGGAGGTATTTGGCAGCTGTCAGGCTGTCACGTATGCTAGAAGGATGGAGCTGATGGACTCGCTGACACCAGACGGGCTCTGCTGAAATGAGAATGCCTTATGCTTCCCTTGGCACTCACTGGGCAAATTCTGTTGGCCGGAGCCATCAGACCTCAGTGTGTCTGGGGCCTGATCCAGTTCTGACTGCCGTCAATGAGAGTCTGCCCTTGGATGGCAGTGGGAATTGGATCAAATGCTTGCTTTACCCCGAGACTCTGGCTTTACACCAGGGATGAATTTTGGCTCCCCAAGTGAATGTCACCCCAATGGAGAAGGATATACCAGGCTCCAGGCTTGAAAGTTTCTGTACATCTCTGAAAATGAGGCCTCTCACTGAGATGCCTAGGTATGGGGACCAAAGCCTAACCTTTGACATTTTTTGTTGTAACAGCTTTGCACCACTCTGTGCCTTAGTTTCTCCTTCGCTAATAGATTATTGACATATCTGTAGATCTAGACATTTCTAAATGCTTCCAGATCGTGACTGTGCTAAAAGGTGTTCCTATTTCACGCAAGGTGCTTAATGGACATGTGTTACACCATGCAGCAGTCACGAGATGAGCGAACCGAAACATGAATGCATGACATGACTCATCTCAAGCCTTTGCAGCAACTCAGTGGCGGAGTGAGGACCCAAGAATGCCAGTCCCTACCAAAACAATCATACCTTTACAGTGACCAAATCTGGAAAGAAAATCTTGCTAGCAGAAGCTTCAGTTCTTCTCAAGTACACAGGGAAATCTCCACTGCCTGTAGTGTAACTGAAGATATTTGCTGCTGTTCTTGGCAGAGGCATAATGGGCTGGGGAGGGAAAAAGAAGGGAAGTGTGAAGACAGGGTGGAAAACTCCTTGTCTCTCAATGGGAGAGGGGACACCTCTCTTGTTCTCAATGGGAGCTGGCTGCTGCCATATCTGAAAATCTGACAGTTTGTTTTGTTATCTAATGGGCAAGAGCAGCCCCTTTTCAGTGAAGAGCAGACTCTGAAGTCAACTATTTTGCAGTACCTTGGTCTGAAAATACTGGTCTGTATTAAGAAGAATGGACAAGGGAATTAATTCCTGTAATATGGGCTACAGGAAATTACCTAGAAGATAAGAGGGTGACTTGATCTTTTTGAGAAAAAGAAAAAAAAATTTACTTCCTTATCTTGATGATGTTTGCTCTGAAGTATCATCTTGTGACTGCCAGTCTGCCTTGCAGGATCATTCAATTACAGCTGGCTCCCATGGCTGGCATCGCCTCCTTCCTTTTGGTGGTATCGTCGTATTTACCAATGTATTGCTTGTTCCTCTTGGTATTCGAGGCCTCTGTTGTCACCTGTTTGTGTGGTGTGCCTGCAGCCCCGTGATGCGGTTCCCGCTCACATGTTAGAGCAGGATACGATCAGCCCTTCAATTAGGCAGGGATCTGAAAGGAAGAGGAAATCAAGATGATGAACCAGTGAGGAGCACGTGTGTGAGTCAGTATTAGATATCTGATGGTATGACAAGCCATGAATGAGTCCTACCCCTTTTGCAGGGTCCCAACCTGTTTGCCTACAATAACTATACAGATCTCCCAGGGGAAAACTGCACTGAGGGGTGTTCACACCAGCCAGGCTCCGTCTCCTTCAGGATGCTCTGGCTGTCCCTCATGAGGAATTTTTCACTATGCAGAGTACTTTTCCTCATTAAAATGGCCATGTTAAATAGCTGTGAGGTTCCTCAACGCCTGCTTTGTGGAACTGATCTACCCCACAGCTGGCAACTTTTTAGAGCAGGAGACACGAGGTTACTAAACCCATTCATTTCTCACATGCACCCACATTTCTAATGCCTATGCAGATCCAGCTTTAAAGTCCTCTGAGAGCCATTGGAATGAAGAGCACTTTGTGAAGATGTTGTAATTATTATGGGATTTAGGGGTGTGTGGAAATGATTCATGGAGACGTTTCCCAGCCAGCAGGCTCTTGGAGCCAGGTGAGCTCTTCCCTGGAATGTGAAGCATGCAGTGCGGCAACTGGGAGGAACAGGTTTGGCAGGACATTTTAAGTAGTTCACAGCAGACAGCCTCTTCAGAGCCACATCCCTGCTTTAACGACCTCCCAGGTGGATGTTCCTCTCTGCCACACCGGCCCTGGTGAGCTGGAGAGGATGGACACGTTGCGAAGGAGTCTTTCTCGCTGGAAGAGGTACCACATTAAGGTGCATCTGGCTGATGAGGACCTGATGATGTCCCTGACGGTCAAGCCCAGAGACACAGTGATGGACCTACGGGCTCACTTAGTACGTGAGGGCGTCACTTCCTGGAAGAAGACATTTTATTACAACTCCAGGCAGCTCGAGGAGCACGAGACTCTCAAAGAAGCGAATATCCAGAATGGCTCTGTCCTGCTTCTTGTCAGCAACAAAAGGTAGGCAAGGAGCTCATCTGTGGTGGTGGCGGTGTGAAGAAAGGGGAATGCTCTGTGTATCTCAGTCCTTTGGGACACTTTCTTGTTGGGGTTTGCAGAAAACAGATCAGGAACTCAAACCCTGCAATTTCCAGCAGGCAGATGGAGATTCAAGGCTCTTGGCTCCAGACATGCTGTGGTGTGAAATAAAGGGGTAAGAGGAGGAGGAAATCTGGTTGATGCTGCCTGTCCTGTCTCTGATCAGCTCTCACTTTCCCGACTACGTGGCCAAGCACAGAGGGAGAGACAAGACAAGCAAAAGGGCAAGGGAGATTGTGTGACATGGGGGAGTGCTCTTGGGAACCTCTCATCCTCATTCTTTCTTGTCGTGCCTGGCTCTCCATTTCTTTTTGGTAGATACTTTCTGCAAGTATTTGGGGGTGGTGCAGTCTTGCTTTGACAGGGAAGAGCTGTGAGCTGCCAACTTACAGCAAAGCACACTGAGTGCTGGACAGAGATGGCAAGAGGCTGCAGCTTCCCAAAATGTGGCCAGATCATGGCAGTTATGTACAGTGAGACTAGAGACTTCCAGGATAGCCAGTGCAAAGGAGATCAGTCAGGGCAAGTCTTATATTCCAGTGGGAATGAAAGCTGAGATCATGGACCTGAGACCCATGGACCCACCACGACAGACAGTTTAGATTCGGTGGGGTGAATTTATGCCCACCTGTGCTGTCTTTCCTAATGCCTGGCTTATTGCTGCCAGCAAAATTAATTCTGTGAAGCATTTTCGGGATACTGGGTAGAAGAGGTGCACAGCAGAGCACGGATGTACTGTGTCTAATTCATCTTTCTGAACCCTGAGCCTTCTGAGTTACGTGTCGATGCTGATCAGAATTTCCTCTGCAGAAAAACCTGCACTAAAAACTTCAGTTCCTGATTATATGCCACATACTGGAATGGTTCTATTTTCCAGTCCAGAGGCAGCTTGAAATCTCACACAAAGAAGATTTAATAAAGCATTTCCTTTCAGAGCTCAGCCAGACACAAGAGATTTCACATCGCTCAGCTAACTGCAAACTCCAAGTCACCCACAGCCCCTTTCTCCAACATCTCATTTCAGCTCTCTGATTAACTTGGCCCAGCTCCTCCTTTTCACCTTGCGTTTAATGGCAGGAGCATTTCTATTTGTTGTTGTTTCCAGTGTTTATTTTCCTAAATTGTTCAGCCCGAAATTTCGAGAGTAAAAAAGGATTCTGAGGAACTGAGTTTATGGAGTGCACATATTGACACTCTTTTGACAGAGGCTGGAGTTCTGTAAAGTGCTATGCACCTTCCCACCTGCTGCAAAATCAGGGCATAACCGCAGCAATGCAAAAATCACCAGGAGATCCTGTCCCCGGTGTGCTGCCCACCTGAAGCCACTAGCCGTTTTTGAAAATGTAGAGCCTTTTGCTGAAAGCATCAGTTTAATTGTTGTGAGTACATGAAAAAGGGAGTGGGATTTCTAATATTTTTGTCCTTGAATTTCATCAAAACCTTTCTGACTCCTGAACAAGCACCTTTGTCCAATCTCTTATGCCTTTTCCCAGGGCCGGATGCGTTGTGGGGGGTGGACAGTCTCCCCCTGAAGTCGTGTCTCTCCTTGAGCTCTTGGACATGAAGGATTATTGGGTTGTGACAACCTCAGCCAATCGCAAAGTACTTTGTATGGCATGAGTGGTAAATGCCCAAAAAATTGGGGATACGTTTCTCTTAAGGCTCTTGGGGCTGATTGAGCTATCGTCACAGTGTGGCCCCCCCAGATACTTCTGCGACATGCTTGCGTGTGGCTCCGCAGTCACCGCCCTGCTCAGTACGTAGTCCTGGGCTGAGCACAGCCTCTGTGACTCAGCACCCTGCCAGATCCTCAGCATGCAGAGGGCTGGTTTTTAGAGGGCTCGTTCTCTCACTTAAACTGGGAGTTAGGAAACACAGAGTGGGAGAAGGCAGGTGCTGCATTGCAACTGAGATTACAGCACCATTTTGAGCCTTGAGATTATTCATCCAGATCTTCAGGTGTTATAAATCCATGTTGCTCCAGTAGCATCTGTGGAGATATGCTGGTCTGTATCAGCTGGGTAACAATGGGGAATACAAGGAGAGTAGCCTACGCAGTGTTGGGACTGCCTAGGAGCCACAGGAGCAGAGAGGAATGGAGAACATCGTGCTGGGTTTGGCCAGCAGCCCTAAGGATTTAAGAGTTGGTTTTAGTACTTCACCGACTCAGTGAAGTATGGACCCTCTCCATCAAAGGTCAGCATCTGCTTCTTAAGTTCTCCCTGAAAATCTTGGTGTCTCCTACTTACTCTTTTGTACAGAGATGCCAGCCAAGCAGAGCTATATTAATTCCAAAAGTGGAGTCGCTCTGATTGCCAAGGTTTGCAGCTCAGTGTCGTGCCTATAAATATTAATGGTCACTCTGTATGCTATGTGTTCCTACAACGAGCTCACGGGACAGTTTACTTTGAACCAGAGAAAACATGAAAATGACCCTATTTTTCATCGCCCCCCCCCCAATGCCTTTGTAGATAATTGGCGTTTAGCAAAGGCCAAGTCAGCATTTCCACTTCTTGCTTGTGTTTTCTGGGGTTTATAACTTAGTCATAAAAATTCACTTAAGGCTGTAGTTTGGCAGGAAAGGGATCAGCATACCAGCTAATGCTGAAAATTTATTTGGACGTTAGTGTTCAGAAGTTCGAGCAAGCCATTTTGGAGTTCAGTCAACATGACCTCTTGCCCTGGGATAACGCACAGGCAGCCCAGAACTGGGAATATCACATCCACTGAGGATGCAATTCCCCCTTGTGCAGAGCTTGTTAATCACATTACTGCTGCACTGATGGAGATTGCAATCCTGTTGCAGTAGAAGCTGAGCAAAGAACATGCTGAAAGACAGTTTCTGCCCTAGAGAGCTACTTATTACAGTAACATGGTTTGCAAGTGGGTAAAACGAGCAGAGCAAGACTTGAAATGTGAACGAACAAGCAGAGAGAGAACCTCCCCAGCTTGGTGGCCTTGGGCCAGCCTGTGGTGTTGAAGCCATCAGTGCCCAATGCAAGGAGACCACCAGCAAGTCTCGACATGAAAAGAGCAGCCATCCAGCACAGATGCAACAGCATCCATGCAGGAGGCTGTCCCAACTGCCTGAGGCGTGATCAGTCCTGGCACTGTGGACCACACCATGGCAGAACCTGTTTGGCTCGCTCTGGAGGCGGTGCAGGGCCCCAGAGCCAGGTAGCTGCTCAGCTGGTCTGGTGGTGATGTGAGAGTTCCTGAAACTGGCACGACTCTTCCCAAATTTTGTCTGCCACAGCAAGCAGCCCGGATGCTCTTTGCCAGCTACATGCTGTGGAGCACCAACCAAAGAGGCCTCCCATGGCATAGTCAGCAGCAGTGCTGGGTAGTGGGTCTATGGCATTAGCTGCTCCTTGTTGATAATTCACAGAATCACACAGAATCATTAAGGTTGGAAAAGACCTTTAAGATCGTCAAGTCCAACCATCAACCCAACACCACCATGCCCACTAAACCATGTCGTGAAGTGCCATGTCCACATGTTTTTTTAACATTTCCAGTGATGGTGACTCTACCACCTCTCTGGGCAGCCTGTTCCAATGTTTGACCTCTCTCAGTAAAGAAATTTTTCCTGATATCTAGTCTGAACCTCCCCTGGTGCAACCTGAGGCCATTTCCTCTCATTCTGTCGCTAGTTACTTGGGAGAAGAGACCAACACCCACCTTACCACAACCCCCTTTCAGGTTGTTGTAGAGAGCGATGAGGGCTCCCCTCAGCCTCCTCTTCTCCAGACTAAACAACCCCAGTTCCCTCAGCTGCTCCTTGTAAGACTTGTGCTCCAGACCCCTCACCAGCTTCGTTGCACTTTTCTGGAAATGCTCCAGCACCTCAATGTCCTTCTTGTAGTGAGGGGCCCAAAACTGAACACAGTATTCAAAGTGCGGCCTCACCAGTGCCGAGTACAGGGGCACAATCACATCCCTACTCCTGCTGGCCACACTACTTTGGCTGTATTTTGATGCTAGATGTTAGGTGGAGGGATATTGTCTTTGACGGGTGAATCCACCACTTAACCCATGAGCTATTTCAAATAGAGGAGAGAAATGGGTGTTCCAGAGCGATTCCTAGATGTGCTGTGTGCCTGTCACTGACCGTTCCTAAGCATATACAGCTCCAGCTGGCTCCGGACACGGTACGAGCACAAGCACATTGACAGAGCCTTCATACTTGGTTTCAGGCTTCTTTTTTGTCCTCTAGCAGTCAGTCAGACAAGTGCGGTACTAATAAATTAACCAGTACCATGACTGCTTTCTGTTACAATGCTGCAAGGCACTGCAGTTTTGGCCCAGTTCAGATGCGTTTCAGGAGCTAGCATGGACCAGGGACTGTTCCTTATGAGCTGTCTGAACGTGACCATGCAGGTTTGGATGTTAAGAATTTAATATGAAAACACTGGCCGTTCTGTGCCAGCTGTTCCCTCAATGCAGAAGAAAGTCCCAGGCCCATTTAATTTACTGGCATAGACTCAGCCACAGCACATGGGATCCCTTCAGTCTTTTAAAAGCTGAGGTTCACTGAGGCCAAGCAGCTATTGTCATATATATGGCTTGCCTGGAGAATGGAGTTCAAGAAGTCATTGGTGAATAGGTTAAATAAAGTAGATGCCGGCACTGAGTTTAGCAGAAGTCTATTCTCTGGAATCTCTTGGTGTTGATTTTCTGGCCTGGAGCCACCTGAAAACATCTATCTCAGGGCATTAGTTCAGTTACTGTAACAACTCATCTAGGAACAAATCCTGACAGCTCGAAGAGCAGATCAAGGTCCCACATGGTATATAAGCCACTCTTAGGTCAACATAAGCGTGTCCAGGATTCTCCCTCTTCTGCAATCCAGCCTTGGTGTCCCTGGTGAGTGCCAGTGCTGATACAAGCTTTAATATGCTTGGGACCCTGCTTGGGACCCCATTCAGGGGCTGTTCAGCCTAGTTTTCCAAAGGTCCATCCACTCAAGGAGCTACCTCCTGGCAGAATAACGAAACTATCCATCTTTAGGGAACCCAGCTAATTCCCTTATTGGTGTTCAGTTTACAGTCTGGTTTTTGGCCTCATAAATGAAAACTATGACTGAGCCACTTGCATAAGGTCCAGTTTAGCTGATGCTAAGAAACTACTGCCTACATTTGACTCCTGTGATGACTACGGATTGATGTTTGACATAGGCACCCAGCAGTGGCTCACTCCAGGCTTTTATTACTCCACTATCCTGTCACCCCTTCTCACTCTCACTGGAATTGCCTGAGAAGCAGTCACCAAGCACAGCAGATGATGCTGGATCTCTAGAAAGAGAAACCAGGAAAATAACGGGATCTACACAGTTTGACCCTGTGCAGAAAGCTGGTATTACAGCCCAGACATGAATTAAGTCCCTTAGGTTTCAGTGTGATTTTGTGATGTCTGCTCCTTGCACTGACCTTCCAACTCCTGGGGTTGCTCAGCAATTACTCCTCAGCATGGAGGGGAGACTTTTCACTCCCATTCAAGTACTACAGATTTGCCCTGTTAAGCTTAGGCCTAGCAGCAGGCTCCAAGGCATCTCACAGTAGGATAACGATCCTTTAAATAGAACTGGGAGTCTCTCTTCTCAGGGAGAACTAATTAAGTTCTTCAGCACATGCTTAGACATATGTTGACCTGGTATGGCCTTAACAGGCCTGCTTCCATCTACTGGATAAATAACACTGGCTTAAAAACTATCCTCCTAGAGATGTGTTACTTAGGCAACAGCCAGGTGGGGGACTGACTTCTCCATCTCTGTGGCTGAAGGTAGTATTTATGGGTATTACTCACGGGCCAAGCTCTCTGCTGGTGTAAACTTCTTGAAATCAGTTAAGTGATTTTTAAGTTCTGAAAGCACTGGTGCAGTTACCTCTGCTGACCTCTTGCAGTGTACAGGCCAGAAAATGACACCCATATTTAACTCAGTTACTTACTGCTCAGTCCAAGAAGCTCATTTAAGAAAAGCAGAGAGATGCACCAGCAGAGAACATGGTCCATAGGATCTGAATTCCTCCCCTGTGCAGTTGCATGGGATTGCATGAGATGAAACTGAGTTTATGTGTCCCATGGCGGAGGGGGGGTGTCTGTCTCGGCTGTAGGCAAAGAATTAATGAATGGAAAGTATAGTCTAAACCAGGTTCTTCTGTGGTGTGGTATGGCACAGCTTCCAGGACTTCTCTTTAGTTGTGCTGACTTATATCAGGTGAGGATTTTTCCCAGTTGGGATAAATATCCTCTCCTGTGTCCCAGTGTTTTATGGGGCAGATGTGCTACAGGGTGGGCTCACAGCAAATCCCTGGCTATTATAATCCCCTGAAATTTCAAGTGAGGAAGCAAACGCTGGAATATGAATCCTGATCTGGGTTTTGCAGAAAACCCAACCAGCGATTGGTATCAGCCTAAGCAAAGTTATATCCTTTGCTAGGACCCAACAAAAAACCCCACCCCGTAAACTTCGAACTTCTCTAAGTCCTAATGAAATGTTTGCAGCGCAGGTGCTGTTTCTAGTCTGCATAATTGCAAAGAGCAATTCACAGGAGTCAAAAGACTCAGCCCTGCATTTACTGGCTCGGCTGGGTGGGGTGGCTGCTTGGTAGAGCTGCTGCCTATGGGCCATGAGTATCTTGGTGTCAGTCCAAGGCATGATAACGAGCTCTCTAAACAAATGCCAGCCCTGACAGGTACCCCTCGAAACCTGAGCGAGCTTCAGTCACTGTTCTGGAGGCCCTGTGGGGTAGCCCTAGACGATTTCTAAGGGTCTTCAGGAGAGTAACTAAGTAGTCCTACTTTTGCTAAGCTGAAGTATTCTATGCAGGGTTTGTACCCCTGTCACAAAATGTTAGGGAACCATAACCCCAGAACACCACCGTTTGGCGCTAAGGCATGGGGGTGAGCATGTCTAGAGCAATTCAAGCTCTGTCTTACTGTAATCATTCTCAAAGTGCTCCTAAAGCTACAGGCTACCCTTGTTCTAAGATGAAAAATGGATTTCCAGGAGCATACACTAAAGAGGAAGAGCCTTGCTTATTGGAGAAAGGCTTCTAGACAGTTGCAGATCATCCGAAGGAGAGTGAAGGCATCTTTTGCAGAAGGATAAACAGGTCTGAAACCCTGCAAGTGGCTTATCCTCAGCTGTATAGCACAACTGAAAAAACAAAACAGAGGATCAGGTTTATATTCTCCCCACACCAGGGTCAGTGCCTCCTTGGTCAAATGCCATTTTTGATTGCATGTCTACAGAGCTCCAAGTATTTGCCTCTTTCTTATTCAGATAATGCCAAAGAGCACAGCCAAAGCCATGAGAGACAGAGCGCGTGACAAGGGCTGAAGGGAAGCAGATGGAAGAGAGCTTGGCCGTGGAAAGGCAGCCCGGCCACCAGTGTTTGGTAAGTCCCTCCCTGCACGCCAGCTCAAGGACTGTTCAGAAAGCAGCTCCGAGTGTTTTCAGCACAATGCCCATGAATAATTAACCCAAACAAAACAACAAATAACGTTTCCTCATCAGTGTGCCATGTGGTCTCAGCTGCCAAAGGAGAAGCCTGGGTAACACTGACTCAGCTCCTGAGGGCAGTGAATCAGAATGAAATACCCATGAAAGGCTGACTTCTGCCTGGGTGATGAAACGAGAAGGAGCCGAGGTGGACTTTCCTTAGGGCCCTAGATGGGGACACAGGACATCTGAGACTCCTTCTGACTCTCACTGGATTCCTCAGTAAGTTGCTGATCTTGGCCTTTGTTTTCCTACATGTAAGTCTGAAATAATTTATTCTTCCCTTTCTTGTACTCTTTGTCCATCCAGCTGTAAGTGACTCAGGTTAGGGACTGTCTGGGCTCCTGAGCAGTAACTATATAGCGAGGCCCTGATTTCAAGGTTGAAGGCTCTGTACAACAAATAAGCAGTAAGTGCACTACGGACAGTCCTGGAGCCTGACAGATTTTATATATCCAAAGGACAGAGACTGATTGGTCACTGTTACAGCAACTACCTCACCTGACTTTAGGGACCCACTGTTACATCAAAACTGCCTTATTTTTGAGCCAGGGTTTATAAGGAAATGAACCTCCTTGTGTTGTTCTTCCATCTGTGTGCCCCCGCTCCAATAACTTCTGAACCAGCTGACCTGATTCAACCTAGTTTGATGGAGACAGGTCTTGCGGACCAAACATTCCTGCAATTTTTGTGAAAACACAGCAGCTGGTTATAAGAGAGACATTTAAGTTAATATCCTACTGAAGGAAAGGTAATTACACCTCTTGCTCCCTATCTATTTTGAGATGCAGCAGCCAGGTGACAAGCTGGCATTTAGATACTGGCTGGTCAGTCAGTACCTGCCTAGCTTCAAACCAGCTACTGCACTTGCTGCACCTTGCCTGCAAAGCAAGAAGCTGTTGGAAGAGCCAAGGACTTTGCTGGAGAGGTCTGGAGGGGATAAGGGTGCCCTAGAGATATTACAGTGAGCTGGAAGCACCAAGAAAAGAAGAAATAAAAAGCAGTCATAATACACAAATCATAAGGAGAATGGGTTTCACCAGTTCTCCTGCTCACAGAACAACTTGATTTTTAGGTTCAAACTTATTTTCCGGACAAAATGGATGTTTCTTTTAACCACTACAGTACTTTCCCTGGAAAATTTCAATGACTGGCAACTGTCTTACCAAACTCCCCAAACCTGCATTTTCTGTTTTTCAACTGAAGAACATGCCTTTATGGACCTTTTCAGCAATGAGAAAACATTTGGTTCTTTTTTCCAACAAAAGCATTTGAAGAAAGGCCATGAAAAATGGAGTTTCTAATTTTCCAGGTTTTTTTTTCCTTAGGAACAAAAATATTTCCCCAAATACTTCCTTGCACTTTGCACAGAAAAAGATTCTAAGACAAAGACATGGACATGGTCACAGCTGAAGATCTTTCAGTCCAAGCAACTGAGATGGACAGAGTAGGATGGGACTAAGCATGGGAAGAAGGAATGTGACTTTTCCAAGGTCATCCAACAAGGTAGGCACACGGTGGAGAGTGTGCTGGTGCTGTTGGGTCAGCATTTCTGCCACTTGGCCATGCGGCGCCTCTGCGCGTCTGTCTGTCCTGAAATAATGAGTTTCTTGGAGCAGAGCCAGTACTTTCCTGAGTGCTTGGAAAGTGCCTTGTGCAGCCCTAGGTACAGTCATAAATAATAATTTCAATTATAATAATAATATTAAAGTGGAGGTGTGCCACTGAAGATGGAACACACTCAGCAAGAGAGTCCTAAATCGATGTCCCTCTTCTAGTTAAAGGTGCAGTTTGCCTCACAAAGCCTGGGAGACCAGTATTTACTTCTCTGGACCTGATAATCATACTCTTTTCCTCTGCAACTTTCCAAGGCAAACCAACCTGAGTTGAATTAGGTCCAGTATCTACTCTAACACCTCATGCCTGTAGCTGGCAGCTCTGGTCAGCCCTGGAAGGCTTTTTGCAGCTCAGGGGGATATCTGGAAAGAGTAAATTAACTGTGGTGGTGTGGGGAGCTGCCTGGACTAATGTTTTTTTCAGAGATAGGCTTTGATTGACACTTCAAATCTGCCTGACAATCTTTTATTCTAAGTGCAGTTGCTGCCTTTCTTCAGAGCAGGAAGAGCTGGTTTGGTTGCTGTCCTTCAAATGATGGATCTTATCACATGGGAAAAAGAAGGGGGGAAAAAAAGGCAAACCACCTGGAAACAGCCACAGGTACAGCATAAAAAGAGGTAAAACTAACTGGATCTATTTGAGGTATTTCTGTTTTTTCCCCTCTGTGCTGCAATTCAATGCAAGATATATGAGAAAAGAGGCTATGCTCTTGAGGAACAAGAGCTGACTGCTTTCTTTCTTTCTTTGGCTGTTCATTATGTTGCTGTTTTCCTTCAAGAGATTTTTAACACTTTGCAGATAGGACTGTGCCACCTTCCAGTGACGAGAGGACTGGGAAGTCAGTGGGACAATCCTTTTACTCACTTGTTCTACACTGCCTCTTCTACTGCCTGTCCTCCTCATGCTGCCTCTTACTCCTTAGCTTCAGGCATCCTTAATGCTTGCTAAATACTGGGATCATACCATTCAGCTGCTCACAGAAGAGGTGACAGCCACTTTTTACAATGTAATTTAGACATTTGGGGTTTACCTGAGTCTGGCCAAGGCGAAGGTCAGGTCTCCAAACGGGCAGAGGCATGCTTTGAATCCTCTTCTGGACACCCACTTAGGTGGCAAAATAGGTCTTTTTTTTGCCATGTCCTGTCTCTCTTTGCTTGTCTAGGTCCATCAAAAGACAGCCAGGTTCTTTAGACTGCAGAGTATAGGGCTGTTGTTGTACATCCAAATACCAGGAAAGATGCTGATAGTAAGAACTAAGCTCTGAAATGTATGTTTCCCTTGTTCTCTGTGAACACAGGTGTGGACAAGACCAAGGACCAAAGCTGAAAGGTGTGCAAGCTTCTGTCCGCGTGCCAGCCTTGGTGTACCGCAAGATGGAGTTGTTTGCAACTTCGCATGCTGCACCATGGATGGGATTTCTTCTTGTCAGGAGTGTTCATCTTTGGGATCCTGCTATTGATGGGGCATCGCAGACAGGATTACCAAAAGTGTTGCTGTTCGCAGCTGTCTTCACCTCCACCTTGGAGCCACAGTCAGGCCTTCCCAGCCAGCTCCTTCTCCTGAGCCTCATGAGCAGAAGACAAGCCCAGGCAGGCCATCTCTGCCAACTCCGGTGCTTCAGCAGGGCAGCTCAGGCTGAGGCATGTTTCAGTGGCTCTTCTATGCTTCTCCTGTACCAGAGTTGTGGATGCATCAAGTGCTTCAGTTTACAGAGCCATCAGCCTGGCAGCTTTCCTCAGCACTAAATTTACTTTTTAAAGTTACATCAGTGTTGTACCCAGAGGGAATGGAGGAACAGATGCAGTCTGTGAAGTCTGGCTTTAATTCACCTGCCTCATTTAATTTCCTGCCCTGCCTTCTAATCAATGAGTCTGCACTAGTGGCCCTGGGAATACAGAGGTTTTTTCATATACAGGAGAATTCAACGCAGTGGCTGTGCCAACTGAGCTCTCAGGGTCTCAAGCAGGCTGTGTCACATCTCCTTTGAGGCTGCTTCATTATGGATTTCCCTCCTCCAGAAGCACTTGCACACACTCTCTCCAATCCATGGCAGCTGCACCACATTTCCTTGCAGGAGCCTGTTGGCACAGCTGCCCTGTGCCACGTTAGCCTCCTAGTCAGGCTGGCTGTGTGGCATTCCCTCCTGGAAGTGCTCTCCTTTCAGGTGTTCCTGATTTTCAGCCACATGGCTTGCTTTTCAGGGCCACACACTGCTTTCTGGGGCTCTGTCCTCATAGCGGCTTTGCCATGCTACCTCAGACAGGCTGCTGAGGCCAAATGTGCCTCGTTACCCTCCCGGGGGCTCCCAGCAACATTGTGGGACCAGTGGTGCTTTGCAGGGGCTCCTTTCTCGAGGCAGCTGTGCTGATGCTCCCTTGCAGGGCCAGGCCATCGTGCCATACTGGCCCTGTGGTGTGCCACTTCCCAGGTGTCCCTTCACGGAGGACAGTAGCACCATGTCACTTCAAAGGTGCTTTCAGGACTACGTTGCTTCAGACTCTCAGGGCTATCAGGGAGCCCTGATGAAAGGGCTTATGGCACTTTTACTTTGGTCAAACAGACTCCTACTGTCCTGGGGTTTTTTTCTGAGCTTATGTTAATTCCAGGCAGTGCTGCCCAGTTGCTTAATCAGCCAGCGTCAAAACCCTGGGAGACTGGGAGGCTGTCTTTGGCTGGTAGCACCTATTTCATGATGCTGCTTTACCTTGCATATTATAATCTGTATCAGATTGCTCTTTGCCTGCTAAAATGGACAATTAGGATCCAGTTGTAATGTAAATTGCACGGTGGAATAAAAACCGTGGGGAACAAAATCACAAATAAGTGTTTATGTCAGCCTTTGTTACCGCATGATGGGTCCCACTCAGCTACTGCTCGCTGTGAAGCATCAGACAGAAGAGAACCTGGTGTGCCTTTGTGTTTTATAGGCACGAGCTGCCGAGCTGCTCTGTGTAAGACTGCCTTTAGGCACTCGTGGGCCCCGATAATGTGTATGTGTGCAAACCTAACAGACAGATTGCCGCCTACACTGGAAATTTGATGATTGCCTTGTTTTTTCAAGGCTCTGTTTTATATACTGCAGGCCAAACCCATGGGGTAATTTCCAGTCTCTCTGCACAGGGCTGAGATGACATGGTGAGAGAAGTATAGAGATGCTGAAATTTCAATCTGCCACATAATGTGCTTCTAATACTGATAGCCTTGTAAGGGTGGTGTTGTCATTGGTGTCATTGCAGTTGTTCTTGTCATTGTTGTCTTCCCTGTTTGGTGCTAAATGTTGTAAATTAAAATAAATATTTAAATTTGTAAAGGAACCTAAAGGTACTGTGGAATTAAACACACAGGAGTCCTGCAAATGCAAAAGAAAGAGGTATGTCTTCATTTCAAATGGCAAGCCATATAGATGTAAAGGAATATGCTGCTCATGTAGCTGCTTTTATCAGCTACATTTTTTGTATCAGCTTTGCATTTCCCCAGGCTCTGGGTAACAAAGAATCAAGCTGCATATTTTCATAGCAAAACTCATCTTTGAGAACTGAGGTGGAATATCCATGCTTATAAAGCATTACAGCTGTCAGTCAGGAGGCAAGTGTGTTAAGGGTTAGCTGAGCTTGTATAGTACCTGTAAGATCCAGAGTGAGAGCAATGCCTGTCCATGTCCCATTGAAATAGTGATTTCTAGAGGACAGCAAGGAACAAGAGTGAGAGGTGGTGAAGTCAGATGGACGAGCCGAGTTGAAAGTCCTCCTAGAACCTATGGCAACATAGCTTGTATAAAAGCTGTTGCAACTACCATAAACGATTCTAAATGGCCTTATTTTCCCGCTAGCAGTGAAATATGCAGCTTCACTGGGGAGGAGTAAATCCATTTGATTGCACATGTTGCCGGGAATAACCCTCTTATTAGTTATTAGTAATAACCCAATCTATCGCTAGCAGTGGGGCCACCAAAAGAGCCAGCCTTATCTGCCAGAGAATCACTGCATTGCTCCTAACGTTTCCAATTACAACTGAACAAGGGGAATCGGAAAGGCAGCAAGGTAGGAAGATCTGTAGGAAGCAAAAGGCAACATGGAGAACTTGGGTTATAAACAACATGTGTGGCAAAAGAAATATATCAGGGCCAATATATCTTTTGAGGAAGACTTCTGCCAAGCAACGCTGAGCTTTTCCTGTTTCTGACTTTCCTCTAAGCCAATGTATGTTATTTATGTGTTAGGTGATGAGATGATGGAAGTGTTGGCTTGTAAGCTCATCTTCCGAAGGAAAGAGGGGCTTCTATACCTTAGGTGTGTGAAGCGGTAGCAGCTGTTAAGCTCAGGGCTCCAGTGCAGGAGTTAGATGAAAATTCTCCATTGAAATCGATGGCAAAGCACCTGATCACTTCACCGCGGCAGAGGTGTTCTCACACGGCAACGCCCTCGGAAATTCTCACTTGGAAAAGATCAGATTTTGCTCTCATTTATGCAATTATAAATCCAGTGTAGCACCATTTGAAACAACTGTTTTCATCCAATGCAAATGAGATCAAGATCTGGCCCAGGCTGTTTTTGTACACAATGGAAACTGAGTTATGGAAAAGAGGAAACAAATCTAATGTAAATCTAAACGGAAATATCATGCATCAGAATAAATTGGAAGCAAGTCTGTTGATTCTAATGGAATTCATCTGGATTTACACCAGACTGTGGCTCAGCATTTGTCAGTTGGCTGCACACCGACATCAAAATGCAAACCATGCTACCTCATCTGAATAGCTTTGAACAATTTCTTCCTTTTCCTTTACATTTAAGCAATTGCCTCTGCATCCTGATAGCTGATTAGCCTTTTCAGACAAATAAACCCCTGCAAACAGGCATCAACAAATAAGCCCTGCTCTTGCTAGCATTTTCAGAATCTAAAGGATGAGTCTGAGGTACTGAGCTTGGTTTTGGAGTCACTTAAACTTGCCCCTGTTCCTCTGTGTTCACAATGTACAGCAGTAGGATTGAGTTCATGGGAGGACAGACCTTAGCAACAACTATTTTGATTTCCCCAAAAAGTACCTCAAATTCATTGCCTTCCCACCAGCAGTGGTCAAAGGCCAGCTATTTCGTAGGATGCAGAGGAGACCTTTCAGTAGATAAGCAAAATCTTGTCATACTTCCACTCTTTCTGTGTTCAGTCAGATGGTCAGAATGGAGCCATAACCCTCCCTAATGGATCTAATAGGAAATTGTGTCATGCTCTGTTCCCGCAGGCAAGCTACTGCACTTCTCTGTGCCACTATCCAGCTGGCCATGGGAGCCCGTTGCTCATGGGGCAGTCTTCTTGGGGAAACTGAGAGGGTTAATTAATGCCTGAGCACCAAATTTGACTCCCTGGGTGAAGGTCACTGGAAAAGAGCAATGTCTGAGTAAGAGCGCAGCCACGTCAGCCCTTTCCCTTGAATCTCAGTTACCCCACCTTCTTACATAATTCAGTTTTTAATCTGTGTTCATGTTTCTCTTTGGATAATTAGTAAAATGTATCTTAATTAAAGCAGGAGGAGGAGAAGATGACACAAGCCAACTAAAGCCCTAAGTCAATGGGACTCAGGGAGGGGCAAAGCCATTATTAAAATACAAATCTTCTTGGTAACCAGGCAAACATGGTAATAACAGTTATGGAGAGTGTTTCAAAGGTAAAGAGTTTTCTGAAAGCTGGCTAACTGTTCGCCGGTACACCCTTCTTTCAAGGGACTGGCTATAGCCTGACCTCTGAACACCACAGAGCCTGGCCTGCAATAAGTCTCCTGGGGAGAAGAGCTAGGGGAGCTGTGTGGTCTGCAACCCTTGTTTTTATTTCTCTACCACTGATTTTCTGTGGGATCCTCAGGAAGTTAACTGTGCAAGATTTTCCCAAGTGGCCCCTGTCTATGGTTGCTTTAAAGTGTAGATGTTCAACCTGAGACACGCACAACCATCCTTTGCGGGATCATTAGCAAGAAAGCACGCATGGATCTCAACCAGCATCTGAATTTGCCGGCCACTACCTCTCAAGAGTCTTTATGTTCCCATCTGTAAATTTTTATAATTAATACTTTCCTGATTTTATAAAGCTATTAAAGTCTCTCTAATGAAACAGAGGGATTCAAAGAGCTGGGATTATTATGGGTTACTCTTGCTTAGGCTTATTCCTGCAGGTCAGCTGTGCTTAATTTGTGAGAGCTTTCTCACTGCTGGCACTGCAGACCCTACGTGGCATGCAATGCCATACTGCCCTGTTTCTGTTCTTTACAGCATCACCTGGAATAAATGCCTGCAGCCAGGATGCACCTGACAGCTGGGTTGTTGATACACAAACAAAAGCTCCAGCTTACTCATTGCTCACAGCCTCTATAACTCTGTTTGCCATGTACCACAAGCTTATTTCATCTGTGTTGGTGAAGTTGGCATGTGCAAACTGGAAGCAAACAAAGCAGAAATGAAAAGGAACTTGGTCCCAGCCCAATCCCAGCTCTCTGCAAGAATGCACCATATGTGGTCATGGGCAGCACTGGACTGCAAAGTACATGTAATCCTAGGGAACCAGCTAAAGTCAATTTGCCAACCTCCTTGGAGAGTCTCAGCAGCATTTAGTCACTGCCTGTAAATGATCCTAGCGCACATGAGAATAAAGCCTATATTGAGGTGGGTGTAATAGGACCACCAAATACAGAGTCAAGAGAGAATCACAACTGCAGAGACATTTTCTGCTCCAGCAGTACAAGAAAATGGGGGGCAGTTATTTGCTTTTATAGGAATAAAACTCTTTAGGCAAAGACCTTAAAAGTGGGAATAATTGTAATTTACTGTTCACACTGTGCAGTGGGGAATCAGGCTCAAGCTTGCAGCTACAATCTTTAGCTATAAATGCTGTGGACTGGACTGTGCTGTGCAGAGCTTTACTGAGTGACTAGTCACATTGATTTCAGAGCAGCTTTCCCCAGGGTACAGCACTGCTTTATGTGAGCATGGATGTGAGACCATACGCTTGATTATGATCTTGTATTCTGAAAAATCAAGTGATATTTGGTGGGTATATGCCTGACTTACTTGAATATGTATGTAACCTGGCTTCAAGAGCTGATACAACCTTGCTAAGACTCTTACTAAGTTATTCTTCTAATTAAACCCTATCTATGTTGAGCAGAATCCTATCCATTTAAGCATTGAGACTCTTGTGAACACAGAACTTGGTCTTATGTCAGAAATCAGGTTTGGCCATGATGGCAATAGAACAGGTTAGCCTATAAGCCCAAAGTAAATTTGCAAACTCCATCTGCTTAAAAAGAAATTAATAGATTCTATGACTGATCTCCTGAAATGTCATTTAAATAGCTTTGACTGTGCATTTGTTTTATTCCTGGGAAATTTCAGAGTACAAAAAGACTTTTATTTTCCTTCTTCATTTGCCAAGAATCTCTTTGAAACTTGTTTGTAATATAGACTGAGTCTTGGACCAGATCTTTAGCTTACATAAAGACATGTATCTCTATTGACTTCTGTAAAGAGATGCTGATATACATAAGCTGAGTATCAAGGACGAGAAAATGAAAGCAAGAAACTGCTAGGTATGAAGAAGCTGTTTGACCAGGAAAGTAGTTACTTCAGGAAATGCGTTATTTCCTAAAAAAGTGATTCTTCCAAAATGGAAATCTTACCTATTTGGGATATGAATATCTAGAACATGTCTTACTTGACCCAGTGCTGTCTTTCAATCAATCCCTTTTTATGCTGATAGTTTGAGGACCTTCCCACTGTCTGCTTTGCCTCCCAGGGCATGTGCAGGTAATGCTAGATGGTTTGCGTTAAAATATTTAATTGTGAAAAAAGTCACAATAAGTTTTTTAAATATAGAGCCCTTGGTGATAGCTCCTATTGTGAATTGGAGAATGTGGCGGTGTGGGAGAGAGTCTGAATTATTTTAGGTGATTTTAGTTAAAGGCAAGTGCTTGAAAGCCATATGCTGAGAATGGAACAGATAATGTACATAGATCGATGTTTACAGAGATGCTTGGGTGAAGAAGGAGAGATAGGGACATAAGGTAGAGTTCTGAGTAAGGAGAGCCACCCATAGACTAATGAGCCACTAATATTAGGAATACAAGGAGAGAAAAAAAGCAAGAATGAGTAACTGGAGCCTTGGTCTAGCCCTAAGCATTGAAGCCCATTCTTACTGTGGGCCATTCTTCTAGGTTGCTGTAGTGTGGTAAAGAGGTGTGGATGCCTCAACACCAAGTGCTCAGACAGGTGTTCAGAAGGGAGTCTGGACATAACGTTATGAGGCAAGACTATATGACAATGAAGAGGGTAAAAACCCCCACAATTCAGGGTTTAAGCTAGGGCTGGTTTAAGCTCTGGGTACATTAGGCTAGACCTGGCCAGTTCTGGTTTCTTACAACTTCTTCTGAAGCTTTTAGTACAGCACAAGGATGCTGGAAGACAAGAGTCTCCTGCTGCTAAGCCTCCACCATCACTGGGGAGGTGACTTTTTTGTAGTTTAATAGTAAGTTGTCAGTTTTTTGAAGCATGTCAGTGCAGTGCTTTTCTCCCACAGCGAGTAGCTCATTTCAGCAAGGATTTATTCCTGGTATGTATGAAAGAGAAAAGAGTTTCTTTTTTTTTTTAAAGGAGAGAAGGAATAGTCTTCCTGACAGAATCCCAGTGAAGGCATTGGGCTATCAAATGCTGGGAGAACTCCCTAAAACATTAATTACGGTAATGCCAAAAGCAGCAAAAGCTACGCTGAGAGATGACATAAGAAAGGTGCCCTTGGCAAGACGTAGGGCCAGTCCATCAGGAGTGTGTGCCAGCAACTGCTTGAGGGAGGAACACAGGCCCAGAGGATACTTGGAAGTGTCTGCTCTCTCCTACTTCAGCTCCTGGAGGCTCATGCTCTGCCAGCACCTCTTCTCCTTCCTGTTGCTGTTGATTGTTTCTATTTTCTTTCACTTTGAACATGGGGAAAGGAGGGGAAGTTGGTCTACAAAGCAATTTCCAATGTGCTTTCCTATCTGTCTGTCTGCTCCATACAAACAGTTGTTTTTCTTAGGGATAAGGGCAGAAGATAATTCCTTTAAGTGGCAAATAAGCTCCAGGTGGCTGCAGAAAGCTGCAGCTTTCTCCAGCGCCTGCAGAGACACAGCTTGAGCCACAGGTTTCCCAACTTCCCTAAACCAGGAGATTTTTTTCCTGTCTTTGTTTTCTGTCTGGCGGTGATTACAGCCCCGCTCCTCCAGGGTAGCCCAAAGTGATTGGAGCAGCAGGGAAAATGACAAACTGAGGATGCTCCATAAGCTGGCTGTGCCCTCTTTCTGAAATGCACTAATTTCACAGAGCAGGGAATAGTTTCCTCTCAATCCTGATTTGAACTCCTTGTGTTTCATCTGCAACACCTCTCTTTTCCAAGCACTGAGCCCAGTTCAATCTCCTTTTACCCCTGCTGTGCTGGCAAATGTTGGAAAGAGACTTTTGATCATGTTGCATGGAATACTGTGGGCTGATGGAGCAATACTTGCACTCCAAGACTCAAAGCAAGTCTCATCAGCAGATGTGTGTGATCGGTTTGGCTCATTAGTTAATGAGGTTAATGAGGACACCTGTATGAGCCATCTGATATGAAAGGGGACATGTCTAGCCACAGCAATTGCTCAAGATGACACAGCAAATCACTGACAGAGCTGGGAGCAAGCAGAGCACGGCAGGGCAGGGATTTATCTTCAGGCCTCCTCCAGGTCTGAAGTCATCCCATCCACCCTTCGGAGCAAGTGGATGGACATAGCCATGAGCTTGAGGAGACGGCTCAAGTTCAGTCTGGGCTTGGGCTTGTGCAACAGGGAGATACAAAATGTCAGCATGCAGTCTGGGTTGGAAATGTTCTCCACTGTCAGTGAGGACAATGAACCTTAAGAGAACTTCAAAGCCTATCTACACATCCATTTGCAAACAAACGTGAGCCACTAACTCAGAGGATCTCCCTTTCTCATACAGGCTTATTATCAATGGCATCAAATAGTGGGATATTACCATTTCCAGCTGGTTTTAATGATATATCACCCCTGAATTATGCACCATTGGTGACAGTAATTTCCTCTGATTGGAACAGGTGAATGGAATTACGGCACTCTGTTTGGTGTGCTAAGAGAATCAGAATTAATATTTTGTCTTGCCTGGCTTATCTTAGCTAGACAGTAGCTATTATTTCACCTACTCTGTTTCTCTTCCCCCTCCCTGCCACAACTAAAATAATTTGATTTTGAGGTTTACTTGAAGCAGGACTCACCTCAAATCAGATTTCAAATTCCTTGATTGGAGTCCGATCTCAATGCTATCAACCTCCACCACGTCCAAGCACAGTCAGTCATGTAATAGGATGGATCAATCAGGGAGAACACATTTTTGTGGGTCACTGCAGACACCTGCACACAAACACACACACGTATTTGCCTTCATGTGCCCGCAAGCCAGCATGGGGCAAGGTGAGAAAGTGCTTCCCATCAGCCTGCATGGCACATGCTCCTGTGCCCCTTGCCATGGCCTTAGGGCCATGCAATCCCTCATGGAGATCATGGTTATGTGCCTGCAAGTGTATGTGAACACACACAGAGAGGAGCATTCCCGTGCATCCTGCTGCGTGGCTCTGAGCACATCTGCGCGTACCTTGCTGTGCATGTCTGTATGCTGGGAGGCAAGTGGGTGAAAGCAAGAAGGATTTGATTACTCACAAAATCACTCAGAGTGCTTTTCCTCTACTCTTTTTTACGCCTGCTGAATTACAGTCACCACCACTGGTCTTTGCCTCGCAGTGTGGGATGCTGTGTTGTGTTAGATTCTATACATATTGCATTGTTTGCCTTCTTTTTCTCCCTTTCCCCTCCTTGCTCATGGTTGTTTGTTTTCTCTTCATGTGTGGCATCAAAAGGCTGTTTGAACAACAGCTATCCAATCCAAATGAAAGGGGATGTTGCTTTCGGAAGATCCAACAGAAGCCTGAACAGAATGGATACTAAATTATGAATTAGCTGGAGATTTTTCTCACCTCTTTTCTTTCTCTTTATTTTTTCTTGCCTTTTTTCGCCTCCCTGCCTATTTTCCTAACCCTAATTAAAATGTGCTGGGCACAAAACTGTAATGAAGGGCTGGACTCATTGTTTTTGTTTATGGCAAAACCCAAGTGGAACAGAACTCTAAATGAGCTTTGGTTGAGTCCCATCTCCCTCCATAAGAGTGTAATAAATATCAGCCACATTGATTTTCCTTCCCCATGAACCTTTTGCTATTTGTTCTGGTCTAAGTGCACTGTGTTTTCCTCTGAGGTTTCTTTTGCTCTAACTGTTCTATTATCTGTTGTTGCTGTTAATCTGTGTTGAGTGTGTAATTGAGATCCTAAGAGGGAGGTTAAGAGAAACCCCCTCGGGAAGACATCTGACCTACATGAAGAGAAAAAATAAAATAAATAACCCAAGCCATTGAGGCCAACTGCTCCATTTACCTGGTGGAGCCATTTCCTTTAGCAAGGGCTCTCATCCACCCCAGGCTTAGCTCTCTTTCTGTAATTAGTTCTATGTATGTGTTTTTAACCTCTACTTGAATTTTGCATTGATTTCTTTGCCTTGGGGGGACATTTGCCCGTTGATTGCCTAGGCCTGATTTTCCCACTACCTGCAGTCGTCTGCTGAACTGGTGTTACAGTCAGGGCTGTCGTAGGGCAGTGGTAGGATGTGGCCCCTCTTCTCTTCCCATTTGCATGCTGTGATTTAACCTGGCCCAAGTAATACAGTACATGTTGGGAGGTGATGTAGAAGATGTCTCAAAGCACAGCTACTTAATTCCCCTTGGATTTCCTGGGGAATGAGGCATGGGCACGACTGAAAGCCTCCTCAGAGACTGTCTGGGAAAGGCGTTTTCACCCAATCTCAGATACTGCTCACCTGCTTTCTATCCACCGCCAGCCAGCTGATCTGGGCAGTCTGTGTCCTGAGCACTTGAACTTCCCGTCTCCCTTGTCTGGCTGCTGCCCCAGGGACGTATTGCAAATACAGGGAATCCATTATTGCCTGCTCACTGTACCAGTTCCCGAATCTCAGCAGATAAAGAGTTCTTAGTGTTTTCTTAATGTCTCTTTGTAGTTTATTAGAGGCCTAGGAGGCATGAGGGGGAAATGAGAATGTGACTCAGAAATCCCTGTTCTGAGTCACGTGCTTCCTTTGCAATCTCATTTGTAACCTGACTATTAAAAGTAAATTATCTGAGCCAAGTGACAATGCTGATGCATAAAGGCGGGGGGGGAAGAGAAGTAACACTTCCCTCTGGTGTCTCCAGATGCAAGCAGCTTAGTTCAGCCAGTTTAATCTGCCCCTTTCTGCCCATATAGGGATTCTTGCTGTTACTATGGGAGGATTGTCAGGGCTGACAGTTGTGGACATGGCTGGCTTGATTTTTCCTCCAGACCTGATGAAGAAGTGTCCCTCTTGGCTGCAGCATGGGGAAGGCTTCATGCTCTTGACATGAAGCTGGCAAGAGAAGAGGGAGGTGCCCATGTGATGCCAGCTCTGCTCTCCCTGAAGAATCCATCGATGGAGAGGCTGACAGCTCTACTTGCTGTCATGTTTCCGTGGTATTTCCATCACTCCTATTTACAGGGATGTGTAATAAACTGAAGCAAATTGGGATGAGGGATTATCAGGTGTTAAATGGTGCTGCTGAGCCAAGCCTCCCGCTCTATTCATTACGAGGGATTTCTATTTTCTCGCAGGGACTGACTGCAATTCAAACCGAGGCAGGGTGAGGAGGTGGCTGCTGGCGTGTCTGTGCCTGTGTTAAGCAGCTGGGGCTCCTCCAGGTCCTGGCTTGTCTCTCAGTGAAAGTCAGGTCCTGCTTCTGTTGAAGCAATTTCATATCTCTCAGTAGGGGCTGGATCAAGCCTTTAAGGAATTAGACTCTGATTCAGTTCACACAAGTGAGCTCAACCTCTCAAAAATTCCCTTTTGATCCCTCCTATTCTGTTCAGGAATTGCTCTGAGTGTATCTATTGACTTCCCATGGAAAGTGGACATACCCATATAAAAAACCTTGCTGCTGAGGGTTTTATAGAAGTAACATTGACCTTCACATAGACGCTGAAGAGAATAGAAAGTCCTGCTCCTCTGTTAAACTAAACTAAAATTGTATTTGACGAGTTCTATAAAATGCTTATAGATTTTTATATTGTCCTACTTTGGCCAAAACATCTTTTTTCCCACAAAGGCCAGAGTCAGAATATTTACCGAGAAAGGAGGAAATGCTTTTTTGAAAAATATTTGTGCTGGCAAATCATTGCAAATTTGTAAGCTCCGAGATGCATCTAAATAAATAATAGCAGAACTTTGGCTGCATTTGCAAAAAAATACATTGTATTTATGGGCTTGTTTCAGGTATGATTGGGATCTAAGTTAGGCTTATTGAGTATTTACAAGCTTTATATAGTTTACAATGGAAGCAGTACCTGTGCAGTCTTGTGGGAAGTAAATCCAGGTCGCACCCACTCCAAAAACAGGTCAAACCCTATTTTTATTGGCAAGCTTCTGGCTGCAGTTGCACCCTGCTGTGTTCACAGGCTCATGGATCCTCCCAGAGATATCGCAGATTTTCAGGTGGTGACATCAGTTCCTTCCTTGGGTGAAAAGGTGAGTTTCTGCACACTGGGAGAAAACAAATGGTTCAGGGTTAGGTTGGGCCTGGAGGGATACCAGCTCCCCAGGGGGATATTAACTTGGCAAACTCCTCATGGTGCTGGGCTGGACAAGGCTGAGCTGGGCAGAGAAAGATCCGTTCTGCTTCTGAGCTGGTGCCCCAGAGGGATCTCATGGCACCTTGTGTCTACTTTTAAAGGGTGCAGGAAAATGCCAATTCTTCCTGAAAGCAGCTCAAATCTTCCACTCTTGCTGCTCATTGTCTCCTGTGGCTCATATCCTGTCAAGAGCTCATCGCTTATCAGCATCGCTTGCCCTAAACCCTGCAAACCATCGATCAAGCCGCTTCCCTTCCTAGAGTAGGTGCGTCTCCAACAATCAGAGAATGTCTTAAAACAAGAACTGGATCTTTATTTGCTTTGTGGCTCTCAGCTTCATGTTTTCTAGGTTTTCTGCCACAGAGAGAATATAGAAATGTTTCTCTCATTTTTAAAGAAAGCTGAGATAATCTGTGTCACAGGAGACTGAGCACGGCAAAAGGTTTCCAAAGAATTTAAAGAGCTACCACCTAATACACCTTGTGGCCACAAGCAACCTGTTGTCTGAGATAGCCTAAACCAACTGATTATTACAATGTACTTAAATATCCATTAATTAAAAAGGTGTAAACCCTTTCTATGTGTAAGCTTCATAAAGTACATGATCCCTGCTTTCCCCTGAAACCTCTTTCTTTCTTCCCACTGAGTCTTTTATTTCCCTATCAGCTCTCTCAGTCTTCCTTCTCTGTTTTCTCAGACCCTGATGGCTTTGCTCGGTTCATCCTCTGTCATTTGTGTCTGGATCTGGAAACATTTCTCAGGACGTTTGACTCATCCATCATTTAGATAATCAGAAGGTAAAAAAACTAGTTTCCAGCTATGAACGTCCATAAAAAGCACCACAGAAAAAAACCCTCACCTTGCACTTCCCTTCCTGCTTTTCTTTTCATTTCATTTGAGAATCTGACTTGACAGTCTTTGCTCTGGCAAAAGTCCCACTGAAGTTATTAAGGGCAAGAGCTTGTCAGGATTAAGAGGAAGGATTTGAAATATCTGTGAGTGATAGCAATATCCCCATTTCTATTAGGCTGGATAAGTATTCGCAAAGGACATTAACCCTGGTGCCTTGAGCCAGCTGCTGACTGCCTGGGGGAAAAGGAGATGATGTTTCCAATGGGGACACTGCTCCACAGCTGCCTGTAATAAGGTTTTGCATCCCTTCCCTTGCAGAGCTGAACTCGGACCACTTCCTCTTAAAAATATCCATTTGATCATCAGAAACAGGGTGCTGTTAGAAATGAATGGGCAGCGAAGAGCCTAAATGGGAATTAAGACCTGAAACTTGACCTCGGTGCCGAGTCTGGGCATGCTGATGTCCATCAGAGACGATGACACAGCGAGTGCAGCCCAGCCAGGCGGTTACTGACTGCACTGCTGCTCTGAGGGCTGGATTTGGGAAAGCCACCTAAAGTGCACTGCAATCAGTGGGTGCAAGTGTTTGGGAACTGGAGCTAGCAGAATCACCGCAATCAGAGACGGCTGTAAGCTGGAGTTATGTTTGCTATCTCCCAGCAACATTTTTACTTTTCTGCTGACGTGACCTTCTACTGCATCTCTGCTCCCACTTATCAGGGAGTGACTGTTATCACGGATCAAACATTCCCTTGGCCTATTTGAAGGGCAAATTCGACTCCTAGGGCAAAGGGACAAAGGTAACTGGATCAGGAAAGGAGAAATCAGGACGAAGTCAGTTTAAAAAGCTTTTCTTACACTTTTTAAGCTTTCTTGAGCCTGCAATACTGGACAGATTCAGGGATGACATATATTCCCAGCTGGGCACAGTGGAGGGCAGTTTACACATATCTGCTTCAGAACAGGCAGGCAGCAACCCATGCTTTGTGCAGTAAATTGGAGTGCTGCTCCCGCTCCTGCAGCCTCCTCTGCTGTAATTCCTGGCCTGACACACACGGCATCTACATGTGCACGTGATTCGCTATCCCTCTTGTCAGGGGGAGATCACATTAATGCAGATGTTAAAACCGAATAAACACTGAAACAAATTTAAAACAAAAATAGCATTTCAGAGGCTGTGTTCCATTCCCACCACCCACCACCATTTATAACTAATTGGGGCTTTGTTATATTCTCTCACCCAGTGACAGATAAATACTAAACTCCACTGGTTAACAATAATCACCCTAATTATGCCAAGATGACATTTACAATACAGGCAATTGCTAATCCATTACCTCACTCTGCTGAATACTAGAACACTCAAATTAAAAGTTATTCACCCACAAAGAACAATGTTTTAGTAGCTGACACAGCTTAGTAAAGGAATTTATTAAGGTAATTTGCAGTTTTCCCATAAATAAAACATTCTAGAGTTCCCCCGTCCTCCCCCCCTCCCCCCAAAATAATCTTTTGTGATAAATCTCTTTTTTTTTTTTCCCCTCTCTTGTAGTACGATTAAAAAAATAATAATTGAAACTGTCAGAGTTATGTATTTAAATTTGCTTACCTGAAAGACAACAGAGAGCTTCTCTTCCATCCCTTCAGGTTCTTTTTGTAGAACTGGGGTGATACTTAGTGGTTTGTGATGCGTAGGAGGTCACTGTGGTAAAACCTTTGCCAACGTGGGGTTTCGATGAAACCTAATGAAGGCTCTGAATGCATCAGGGAGTTGTGACCAGCACTGAGATGCGCAGTGTGTAGTGGTTGACGGTCCAGTGTGATAAACCAGATGGGACCAGTAGATCTCTTTGGCCCTCATCAGAGAGACGCTGAGGAGGAAGCAAAAGGGCTGTGAGTCTCCTTAAGCTTGGGCTTCAACTCAAGCACAGGGGTAAATGCTGAGGCCTCTGCTTATGGGAGGTCCCAAGCCAAAGCCAAACAAGAACCCAAAGGGTGCTGCCCACATATCCCAGCCCACAGTGAGCAGCAGCAGTGTGGGGAGAAGGGAGGCACCTGGAGGATTATTCAAGTACCTGGAGGCCTTTCTTCTTTCAGCGATCTTTTCCTCACTCTTCTCCCAGTGTTAAAACACTCATAAAAGGGGAAAATACCCCTCAGGAAGGGAGGGAGTCCCACTGACAAATATTAATGGAGAGAGGAAAGGGTTAACCAGACAGAAAAAAATCAGAGCTGGGTTTCATTGCACCCCCTGCGCAACCCCTTGCACCTGCTGCTGGCAAAGCCTCTGCCAGCGGCGGATCCAGCTAAAGGATGGAGCAGGAAGGGATTTTTGGGAGTTTGGTTTTTGCTGTTATCACAGCAGCTACGGCCAAAGCTACTAGCAGTAAAGCAGCAGGCCGCAGCAAGCCGCAGCAAGCCAAAGGTCCCTGCTAGCACATCCCCAGTACGTGCCGGCCACCTGCAGCAGCAAAGCCAGCATCCCTCCGGGTGCCAGCGTCAGCCGAGCCGCACAGCGCGCCCCAGCCCTACGTGGAGCCAGGAGCTTGCGTGGGAAGCCGGGTGTTCAGGGCAGCATCCGCCAGCCTGATCACTGCCTGCTCAGGAGATGGCTAGAGGACTTGGAGTGGAGCTGCCATGCATCTGTGTCTCCTGTACAGACCCTCTCTGCCCAGGCGTTTCATCACAGTGTAAAAAAAAAAAAAAAAAAAAGGATGTGAACCATTTCTCTGGGATGTTAAAGCCCTGGCAGCAGGGCTGGTGCAGGAGCTCAGGGTGGAGGGCAGATGTCCAGATACCTGGTCAAATAGCCGCTGCGCACGGGCAGCTGAGCTCTCCAGCGCGGACACCCTGGGTCTCTCCCGACTCAGATGTGTTAGTCTCATACAAGTAAATCTCTGTTTATGCAAGTTGCCATAGTGGCAAATGAACTGTGACTCTGCATTGTTCTGCCCCATCCGTGCATGCCACGGTGTGTGTGACCACC
Organism: Phaethon lepturus; assembly: GCF_000687285.1. Taxonomy (NCBI): domain Eukaryota; kingdom Metazoa; phylum Chordata; class Aves; order Phaethontiformes; family Phaethontidae; genus Phaethon; species Phaethon lepturus. The sequence continues at coordinate 81,840 of NW_010525630.1, read as the reverse complement.
GTAACAATCAGCATTTGGGATATCTGAGCGAGCTCTGCTTTATTCTGTGTTACTGCATAGTGATTCTGCCCCTGGCTGAAGCAAGGGAACATGCTGGAAAGGAAAAGTCCTGGTGCTCTGCCTTTTGGACCGAAAGTGCTTGCAGCATTTGCGAACAGCACTGAAACGGCGTGTACGCAGCCGTGCGCCCCACATGCTTTGCATACAGCCGCTCTGGTTCAGTTCCTCCCCGCATGACGCTCTCTTAAGAATAGCTTGGATCCTTCTGTCCGATGAAGACAGATCTCAGGTAGGCAGCTCTCATAAACAAAGATCTGCAAGCCTTGTAATCATCACTACTCCTTCTTCTCCCCCCAGCTCAATTAAGAGACAATGTTTTCCTGCTCACCCACTCTGCTTTTATTTGCTCTGTCATGCTTCTGCGGAGTTTTTCCTGCCCTTCCTTCTGTGGCTGCATGCTAATGGACCGGGCTCCACTCCAGCCCCCCGCTCCCAGCCCTGTGCAGACACCCAGGGCAGGAATGAACAACTTCCAGAACCGCTCCTGGGAAAACGGGAGCTTTTTTCAAGAGAAGGCCTTGCTGCGAAGGAAATCTGAGTGAGGAAAAGGTGTGCCATAAAAGATAAATCTTTAAAATGCACACTGAACCTCATGTGGAGGTGCTTCTATTTGGAGATAAAGTGGTGTTAATTTGAATGAACTTTATCCCTTTCCAAAGAGGGTAAACGAAGCCTGATTAAAGCCACTTGAATTCTGAGTAAGAGAGTCTGCCCTGGGGAGTTAATGGCCAGTAACAGGCAGCAAACAAAGCTGGGTAATGCTTGTCACAGCAGGATTCAAACTTCAGCGCATAACTTCTTATGATCTGAAAACTGTATTTCATCTCAACATATAAACTGACAAGCCCAATTTGTACAGATATATGAAGACAGTAATATATGCCACTCTTTACTTGTTCCTGTTCAAGGCCACACAGAGCCGTTAAGTACACAAGTGTGGGGGTAATAACAGATCAGAGAATAATTTCTAACCGCGCCTTGGAGGGACACAGTGATACCACCGCCTCAGCTCTGCTGGCTCACCCAGGTCTGGCCCACGTCATCCTTCAACTATCAAAATCACATCTTAAGTAAATGCAGAAACTTGCTGAGCTCACTCATGCCAGTTGTGACTACAGTCCCAATTCTGACTGTAACTTCTCACCTGTTTTCCTCTCTCTTTCCCCAACCTGTTGCCACAAATCCAGTTTTTCGTTTTCCCCTCTGTCCCCTACCAAATCCCAGACCAGCTGAACCCAGTGCCTCTGGCTCAGCCACTTCTCTTCTGATGGAAAGCTCAGCCAGCATTTCGGCGGCCATTCAGCTCTGCCTCCCACCTCCCTCGCTATGCAAGATCCCCAAGTTAGACCATCAGATCTGAACCCAGAATCACAACTGCTCCAGCACTGGAGCTGAAGGTATGACTCTTCCTCAGGTGAACCAGACAGAGAGGGGCAATGTGCTGGCTGGCTTATGGCATCTGTGCCACCGTCCAGCAGCTATTTATTAGGGAAGAAGGCAGCTCTGACAGCCTGGAATAGTCCCTTATTTTCTCTGATTGCAAATCTGAATTTTGGTGGTGAGAAGCACTGCCATTCTGTGTGTTTGACCCCCACTTAGCCTCTGACATTACCAATGCAGAAAATTCAGTCCCACCAAACCAGGGAAACTGTAATTGCATCTCCACTGACAGATGCTGGTTGTTGAACTGTGAGGAGCAACAGGGGATTTCTTGCTCTCTGTTCTTAAAGGCACAGAAAGATGGAGCTCCCTTCTTCCTCACCAACCACAATTATTTTCAGTCTTTTCCATTTTAAGCTGCATACTTCTTCTCTGACAAGCTTCTACTTTTATTGGACAGTGCCTGGTTCTTATACTGAGGGTTCATAGAAGTGATGGAAAAGAAAGAAAGAATGAAAGAAAGAGGGAGGAAGGAGTAACATTAAAATCAACAGTTTCTCTTCCTCTCATTTTAGGTCAGAAAAAGTCTTCCCAACTTCACGAAAGACATATTGAAAAAAAAAAATCAGTAAATTCATGAACATGCAGTTATTACTTAGCAGACAAATTACATTTCTTCTGAAATGTTCCAAAATGCATTCATTTTCAGAGTACATTACTTTCATAATACTGTGTGGAACATTAAATGAGAATTTCCCTGACTTGGCTACAGAGCACATTTTTATATTTCATAGTCTGACACAGAGCCCAGGGTAACTAATGAAAATCTTTTCGAAAAGTGACAATCTTGTCTAGCAGCCTCGCCTGTTGAAGAGATTGCAACATAAAACAGATGAGTGCCCTGCTTGACAGCTAATTGTGTCGGGCTTAATTACAACAAGCAGAATTTAATCGGCTGTGCAGTGCAGTTTTTTAGGATGGGGGAACCATCTGGAATGTACCTTGCTCCTAGGCTGATGGAGGGGCGGGCATCGCTGCATTTCAAAGACAGGGGAGCAACTGTGCGCGGATTTAAATGCAGAAGAAGTTCCTTCCTTAGTGTATTTAATTTGAGCTGTTTGATGAATTTCAGAGATATTTATGCAAACCCGCACGCTGTTGCCTCGTGAAGACAAGGTTTTGGAAACCTTCCCAGGCTCAATTTGATGAGCCTCGTTCCCCTCCGTGGCCCTGTGCTGTGGCCAGACCTTGACACCGAGCTGTCAAGTTTCACATATTGAGTCACTCTCCTGGTCCCTTGCCTCGCAAGCTCCACCATGACGCCTACTTCTCTCCCTGCTCCTGAGATCCGCCGGCCGGCTCTGTCAGGTATGGGCAGTCTCAGAATGGGACAGAGCTCTGTTGTAGCCAAGGAAAAGTGCTGCAAAACCACATTTCTCAGGGACGGCGTGGTGTCGTTGGCCTGTCCTGCCTCACAGACTGGCACGAGGGCCCTGCACGCCAGAATACCAGGAGCTAAAGAGCTCTGTTTATATTGGCATGAAAATACTTGAAAGGGAAGCCCCCTAAGTCAGGGAACTCCAGGCTTTCATCAGGAGGAGAGAGACAGGAGAGAAGAATCAGCCCTGCACGGTTATATATCCCCCTTTGAAGCTGAACATCGACACACAGTGAATACAGGCTGGGGGATACACCAGCACTGATTCTGATGAGGCTGTTGAACTCTGGTGGAAACAGGCTATTGATAACAGACCAACTCCCTGAACTGCAGGCTAAACAGGCCCTTCATTTTCTCCCTCTGAATAGCTTTAATACACAGCTATTAAAATAGTCCTTTGTCATGTCAGAACAAGGAAGAATGAAACATGCATTTCAAAGCCTTTGAAACAACAACAACAACAAAAGGCTCTTGCTAGTGCAGGAATCCTTCGGTACCACATGCCTGGCAATAGCTGCATGCCCACAGACTGGTCCCTGCAGGCAGGAACAGGGCTGCTCCCAGCCCTGGGAGCCTGGCAGCCAAAGCAGCGCTGCCCAGGAGCAAGGAGCAAGCAGGGCCTGGCTCCAGACTGCCCTCACTCATGCCCAAAGCTATCGATGCTGGTGCAATGGGGATTTGGCTACAACTGCCCCAGCTCGTGGCGTGCCAGCGTTGCCCAGGCAAAGAATTAATGGCTGCAAACTTTCAGGACAAAGTCAGTTACAAAAGATACCTCTGAGCTCCCTGTGTCTGCAGTGTGCAGATAGGTTCCTCGCTTCAGAGGTGTTGTATCCAGCAGTCTTTGCTGCTGCGTAAGCAGCAGTACCTGCAAGTGTACTGAGCCCTCAGTGTCTATCTGCTGCTGTTTTCAACCACTAAGAGCTGGCTGAGCAAGGCCTCTCCAGAGGGAGCGCCAGCAGGGAACTCTCAGGATCGAACATCCTGCAGCACAGTCTCCCAAGCCTGTGCGTTTAACCGCTGCCTTCCTCACCTCTCCGTGGCTTGGCATCGCCTGCTGGGCCCTTCCTTTTGCGGCTGCTCGTGCAGGGCTGGTTGCTATTCCTGGCCACAGGGTTCTAATCTGCTTCTTGACTTCAGCTGCTTGTTTTGCCTTGGCTCCACTGTAAAGTTCCTTCACCTCATGCAGAGTTTTTCTTGGTGTAATTGACTTGAGGCATCTTCCTCCTTTTTTCTGCTCCCTTGTCCATTTTACCCAGACTTCTACAGTTTGATCTCAGAGAGGCTGCTTTGAGCTCCCTGCTGGGCTGACATTGCTCCCACACCTCCCATCTCCTCCGGAGCTGATGGAGTCACGGAGGATCGCAGTGTGGTGTCAGAGCCGTTCATGGTTTCCCTTCCCTGATGTTGCATTTTGGCCCAGCAGTGCGGTCAGGGTATGGCCCCTCTGCACTGAGCAGAAGGGAGACTCCGCAGCACCTTGCACAGTGTGGGATTTTTGGGAGCTGTAGGACAGTCCAGGTGAGTCCCCTTGATTTTCAGTGCTAAATGCACTCAAAGGCAGGCAGACAGATGAATACTGATGTGCTAGGACAGGCCCATCTCCATGGAAGCAGTGAAGCTTCTTTGAAGGGTGGATGTGAGCCGTGGGATGGAGAAGCCATCTAAGAAAAACACATGCAGCCCAATTCAGAGTGAGGACTGAGTCCAACCACCTCGTTCTGGTGGTCTGAGTGGCCAACAAAAGCAAAGCCCAGGGCTCAGCAGGGTCTCATCCACAGGCTCACAGCAGATCTCAGTGGGCTTCAGGCCTTTTTTTATGCCTGGGGTACTTGAGAGGGTCCTTAGGAAGGTGGAGGGAGCATGCTGCTGAGCCTGGGAAGTGGCTCCAGGCTCCCGTCATTTTCTCACACCCACCCCAGCAAGTCTGCACTGCTCTCCCAGAGGCTGCTCTGGATTTACTTGGAAGCAAACTGAGAGCAGAACTGAGTCCAGGCTCTATGTTCTTTGTCCTTACACCGGTCGTACAGAAGTAGAGCCACTGTGTTGCCATCACTTCCCTCTCCAATGACGCTCTGGGTCTGCTGAAGTGACTCCCAGCTCTGCCCAGTGCATGGCGCAGGGAACTGAAGCACGCGGCAGGGTGTTTGCATGCATCGACAGCCTTTACAGCCTGTCTCTGAAGAGGCAGCACAACCCACTAGTTACAGCAGGCCGGCAACACCTGCAACACTTGGGTTCATTCCCAGACTTTTCATATGACCTTGGGCAAATTGCTTGACCTTAGTTTTTTTGCCCCTTTGTTCAAATGAGAGAAATGAGACCATCTGTAGGAAAAAGCTCTGAGATCTCTAGAGAAGCAGCTCCTGCATCCCACACTCATTGCAAAACCTTCCTTCTGTTTCTTCCCCTCTCTCCTCTGTAATTTTCAAGCCAATAATCATTAGCCATCCCCCAACGAGCTCCCCTCCCCAGCAATTAGTATCTATTATGCCCATTTTACAACTGCAAAAACCGAGAGACAAGGTCAGCCACTGGCAGACTGGAAGTCAGAGGCAGG
>NW_010525630.1:66144-76385 GCF_000687285.1 Phaethon lepturus | reverse complement strand
TGACCACTAGACCTTTGCTACACTTAGAAAATGTATCAGGGAAGCCAGACGACAAGCATTGTCCGCAGTGCTAATCTTCAGAGGACCATATTAGTGCAATTTGATGTCAAGGCGCCTTATCTATCATGAAGCAAAGAGTAAGATTAAAGGACTGGAGTTACAAGTGCCTTTTTGTTTGCACTAACTGGCTGAGTGTCTGTCTGGAAAACACAGGCTTTCAATCTAAATTGCTGTCACGTTTGCCATACAGGAGTAGATTGGCCTCCGCACCCTTATTAAAAATACTACTAGCATTCTACAATGGCAGCTTGAAACTCTGCAGCTCTCAGTAACGAGGTTGCAAAGTGGATGTCGAACACCAGATACTGATCACTGCTGTCCTCGTGTAAATCTGAAGCAGCTTTCCTGATGCCAGTGGAATAACTCCCGGATTTTCACCAGAACCCAACACTGGGGACCTGCTTACATCCCCTACCTCTTTGCACTCACTCAGTTGCAGCATGTCCTCTGCTCTCCCAGACTGGCAGAGCCACTGTGGAGCCGGATAGAGCTGCACAGATTTGCACTGGATGACACTGCCTCTGGTTTGCCACACTAAAACTAACATATACACCGATGTAAAGGACAGACAGAGTACAGTCCTTTCAACCGTGTCGTATCTTGGCGAGGTATTACTCCAGAGCATCTCTGAAATGACTGGGGAGAAGAAAGAAGGAAGGTGGAAAAAGACTAGATTAATTAAAAAAAAAAAAAGGAAAAGGAAAAAAAGAAAGAGGATGGGATAGGAGAAATGCAAAGAAGAAAGGCAAGGAGGAGCTTGGGGCAGAGTGTTATCAAAGGCTTTCATTGTGTGCTTAATGATGCTTTAATCCCATAATGACATGGAGGCACATGAACATGAACATGGAAGGCAGGTACAACCAGGATCAAACACGCTTGGGTTTTTTTGTGTTTTCCCCTGAAATGCATCCAAAACTCACTGTCAAGTAGTGTTTGCTACACTTGTCTCTTTGCTGCCGTTACTCTGCCTGGCAGCTATACTGATGCTGCTCCAGCAACAGGGTGAGGGATGGAAAAGGGACTGCAAACTTCCTTGGGGAAGAGGATAATAACCACAACACAGATCAGTATCCTCTTGAGACCGCCCAGCTTTGCTACTAGCAACACCAGCCCCGCAGATGGCAGTGGCAAGTTAAAATCCAGCCAGCTCAGCTCTCTGCCTCTGATGGCAGCCTACAGGTCTCAGCAGATACAGTTCCTCGAATACTGACAAAACCAACAACTTTTACCTGTCCCGCACTGGTTATCTTCGTGCTTCAAGGGAAATACTTCCCTTCCATTTTCTTTTCTTCCCTGGGCTTGCTTTAGAGGTGAGCCGAGGCCATTACCAGAGCTGTAGTGCTGGGAGGCACAGGGAGGCAATGGAAGAGAGGGACATGGGGCTATGACAAGTGGACACTTGGAGCCATGATGGCAATACCGGGGGATGAGGGAGAAGCAGAGCGAGGTAGTGAGGGGAGCAGATGGAGGAAGATGCAGCTTAGCAGGGCAAGGGGGACATACCTTCTTCTTGGCACTCCTGCAAGCTCTGGGGTAAACCCCAGGCTCCCTGTGGCCCTGGGAGCAGTGTGAATGAGAGACTACTGCTTATTACTGTGTATTTATTTGCACGGTGCCACGAGAGCACAGGGGACTTTATAAGAGCAGGAAAATGGAGCCCTGGCCTTTAAGCACTTTGCAACTCAGCAAGGAGAGAGAAGATTAATATGAGCTGGTGGTTTGGAGGCCAGCAGGGAGACAAAGTGCAGGAGAGGGACTTATATCATTAAGGCATGGAAACAGGAGGTGAGCACAGGGAACTTATGGGGACAGGAACGACATAGCCTGATTTTAAGCAGCTAGATATTGCATTGCAGTATCCTACCTCACCTGCTCTTCACTCAAGTTTTCAGCATGAAAAAAAATTTTCCAAGTTTAACTTCAGCAAGTTCCGTGGGAAGGCCAGAAATCTGCATTCTTTTCCCTTTAATTGAAGTTTATCTTCTCCAGAGGTCCCAGTTCACAGGGGCAAAAAATGGGAGCCTGTGGCACTGTGGATTTCCTCACCACGTACCTTCCAGAACACACAGTGACACCACATAACTTGAGTGCAGACGTTCCTGCCCCGAATTTCAACTTTGCAGTGTGGATGTGTATCTTGATGGAGCTATGCCACTGCACAGACTCAGGGCAAGCTTCAGGTCCCACCCAGTGCTTATGCCAGGTCCTGCAATGCAGAAGAGGCAACTCCTCTGGTTTGTTCTGAAGCTGCCACCAGGGACATGACACCCAGAAATGTCCTGACTTCACCTGTAGCCAAGGCCATATTTGATTTCTGGTTGCTTGTAGGAGCAGCATGGACATTCAGAGCCTGATCCCTAACTGTGTCCTTCCTTGTCCTTGTCCATGTAGCCAGTTTTCCCACATTGTGTGTTACCGCTTCTGTGTCTGCTCGGACAAGAATAACCCACTGGCTTCCTTGCAAAGCCAATTAAGCAGGAGATGTAAAACTCCTGCCTGACTTTAACCAGGTGAATTGCGTTGCTGTCCTTAAGAGCTCTCTGCAAAGGGAAGGTGGCCTCCCGGTGGGCATGTCTGGATTCCTCCTGTTCCCAGATTGGGCTGTCTATGGTATCAGGGCAGGTCCTTTGGCCACTTGCTCTTGTTTTGCAGCTTGGCCATTTCCTCACTGAGTGGCTCTTTGACCTTTGGCTGTGCTCCACATACACAACATCCTGGGTTTAAATGAGGTAAAAGATTAAGTATGTAAAGCGCGAGCTGACTCCAGACTGCCAGAGCTGGGAAGGGAGCAAAGAGATATTAACATTAATCCATCACCCGTTCCTTTATTGTCAAAGTTGAGCGAAATTGCTCCAGTGAGTCTTGCTGCTGTGGGAGACCCAGTGAAGTGCTGGGAAATCCTGACCACTGGTGGCAGCCTGAGCACTCCTTGCTCCCAGCATTGATGCAGTAGGTGAAGATGGCTCCTTTGAAAGGTCTTTTTACTCCCTTGGTCTTCCGCACCATACTTTTTTGTAATCTGCTTCTCTCTCATCCTCTTGCCGATGAACGATGGATCTGTCGTCTTCATGTTTCCAGGGTAACAAAAAGAAGTTTCCCTCCAGCCCAGAGGTAGAGCAAACCCATTCTGCTGGAAAATTCAAAGCAAGGATTAAAATTTATAAAACAGCATACGACCTAGCACAGCATCTCCCATTCCTGCCAATTCATCCAAATCGTCACATATAAGCAGCAAAGCTGGGGCCACCTGCATGGGATCATTCAGTGGGTCCCTTGTGGCAGTGGAGAGCCAGCACTCGCCTGTAGCGGCCAGACAGAGTTTTGTTTGCAGAGGCTACTAGCAGCCAGTGGGTCCCATGGCTCCCTCTAAATTAGTCTCCGCTCTGGAGAATGGGGATGAGAGCAGCTTTACCTTTAACAATGATTCTGGATCTCCCAGCTGGCCTGCTTGATCCTGGCCTGTCCGATCTGGCAGCACTAAAGAGGAGGGGCAGCAAGGAAGAATAAGAACAACAACTTATGCCCACATAAGGGTTCAAGTATTCTTTAAGCAGGATGTGGCCTGGATCTATTGGTTCTGCAAGAATGCTGTACAACAAAGCTTAATGATCTCCTGAGGCACCAGCTGAAGGTATGATGGACTGGAGCAAATGACTTTGCAAAATTTAAAGGGTAACAATTTATGCACTTAATATTTCAGGCCATCGAACATCCTTCTTTCTGAATGAAACCTCTGGGAATTAAGCACCCGAGTTCCTCTCTGGAACTGATTCCAAAGCATCCCAGCCTTTAAGCACCTAAATTTCTCAGGCGTCTTCGTTATGCCTCTCACCAAACCATGCTGCCTGCCCGTGAAGGGTTTACATCCCAGCGATAAGACAAGAGCCAATAGTTTGATGCCAACAGATGGAAGCAATAAGCAAGTACAGTGACTGTAACAGAAATAATAAACAACCACACGTAGAACATTTTCTTCTACGCTAGCCAAGGAAAGTCCATTAATTCTCATCTGGAAATCCCTGTAACATTTGCAGTGAGAATCTGCCATGGCTGTGCATGCTGCTGCCCCGCAGCACACATTTGCCTTGGTAATGTGGGCCATCACCCAGTGAATTCTGCTGTTTTCTCTTACCAGCTCATTTCCACATTGCCCAAGGAAGCAGAATACACTGAATAGTAAGAGCTGAGCCAGATATGGGTGAGGGCTGGGCAGGACAAGAGGGTAGGAGCCTCATACCGTGCAGAGAGGTCTTTCCCGCCCTGTGGACTAGGCTGGTGAAGCGCAGGGGTGAGATATCATATTTATAACACCAGGAGTTACGCATGAGGCGATCCCAAAGCATCATTACTAATAAATGTTTAATTAATAGCTTATGAATGTGTTGATAAGTTCATTAAAATGATGCATGAGCACATGAATATTCCAGAGCAGGCAGGAGTCAGGGAAGTTACTGCTGGAAGTGCGTTAACAAGGTGATTACACAGTTTACATGTAGAGTCTGCAAGCGCTCCACTCACTCCTATTAGATGAACAGTTTACGGCCCACTAGGACTGAACAATCTCACTGCAACCTCCTCTTTGCAGATCTCTCGTTTTTCCTCTCTAATATAAACAAATGGATAACATTTTCCAGTTAACAATAATATCCAGCAGTGTGGACCAAAGCAAATGAGCTAATTGCTTGAAGAAGCTTTAACTGCATTTCCACCCATTGGAATTACTGCTTCTGGAAAAACAAACAGTAAAAACCTCCAGCAACAATAAGCAAGATACCCAAAGGGTCAACTCCAGCAACTGCTGGTGTGGACCGGAGATAGAAATAAACCAAGAACTGAGTGATTTTGTCTGCCTGGGCTCTTCCCCTCTTTTTTAGCTCCAGAGAACTAAAGTTGATGAGCTCTGCCAGTGGTTGCACATTGCACCTCAACTCTAGAAAAGACCTTCTGCAACAGGCCTTGCTAACTGCTAGCATTTGCCTGCCTTTCCTCCCCTTTCTTTTTTCATCTCAGTATAAACAGGCAGGCTGGGACGGAGGCAGAGTTCTGGACAAATTCAAATGCTGCCTGATTTTGAAGCCTAGATGAAGCATGTTTTGGTTTTTGGCATTGTTGCACATGCTGTTTTTGGCTGGGAGATTGAACAGGAAAGCCAGGGTATCAGAAGAAGAGCTGCTCTATCTAATCTCGTCTTCTTGAACTAATAATCTCCCTAGCTGTTCATGCTTTTAGATCTGTTCTATATTCTAACTAATCTATTTTACCAGTGCCTCATCCATTCTGGATCCCTCCTCATCTGTTCTAATGATTTATAATCCATATTGGATTCTGAGAACAGTTTTTAAAAGGCTCTTGTGAGGAGATTAAGCCTTGCTATAAGTTTCAGTCTGTGTGAGTTAGGTGCACTAGATATGAGTAAAAAAACCTTACAGCTACTCCTAAAGTGCATGGGAAAATTCACTTTTTGTCTGCTGCACCCTGAGACTTAATCATTCTATCTAGATTTAGGCAACTTTTCATCTAGGTGTAACCTAGTAGCCTTGCCCGAGGTGGCAGCAGGGATCATCATCAGTATAAGAGAGATGAAATATGGTATTTGTGGCATTTACAAAGACAAGACTATAGTTGTGACCTTTTCGTCCTTCCACAGTATAAATAAAAGAGGGAAGCACAAATATGTCTACCTTTGCAGGTGCCAAAAAATTTCAAGCTGCCTAAGAGGTATTTCCAAACAGCCTGTAAGTGGAAACGAACAACCCTATGTCCTCTCCTCATCATGTGCTGTTGTGGGCATTTTACTCAAGGCTATCAAAAATCACTGTGGAATGAAGAATAATAAAAAACTCAGCTTGTGACCAAGACAGCTCCAATTATTTAACAACCATATCTTGAATAATTCCACCCCCATTACTCAAGACAGAGAGCTGGTGATGTTCTGTAACAACCAAATCTTGAATACTTGCACCCCTGTTACCCAGGGCAGAGAGCTGGTGATGTTCTGCTCACATGAGCACCCAGAGATAGCCAACCATGGCGTGGGGTCTCCCCCAACTCATGTGAAGGGAACATGGTGTGCCCACACCATCTGCTCAGTGCCAGACTCACCTCCCACACGGCAAGGCAGGAGCACCTGCATGCTGAGCATCCTCAGGGGACTCCACAGCCTTCAGGAGGGCTAGGAGCACAGCTTCCAGGTCCCAGCCGACAGCCAGTTTCCCTCTACGTACCTCCTCATCCAAAGCTGGCTGTGATCTCAACCTCCCAGCACCTGAGCTAATGCCCCTGCCCAGTAAAACATGCTCTCACATCACCAACACACCCATCAGCTTAATTCTCACTTTTACTATGTACCACCTTTCAAGTGCTTTGAATGTGAAAAGCATCTCTCCTCTTAATGTGGTACATCTCATCCTGCAAAGGATGCTTTGGCTTATATTTTGCACAGACAGGGGAAAAAAGTCAGTCTCATTGTTAAGTAAATAAAAGTAGTGACTTACTTGGGAAAAACCTCTAATGAGGTCGTAACAGGTGAAATGCCACCACTGCAACTGGTGACCTTTTCTCATCTCCAAAACAACATTTGCTACATAATAGACATATACCACTGGTTGTTTATAAAGTGATTGAGGGTTTTTGCTCACAGAAAGATCCTAGTTTCTGACTTTTGCTACTGCTCACAACCTCATTCCAATGGTGACTTGCAGATAATGACTTGCAGCCCTGCAAGGGGTTTCGCTGAAAGTTTGTGAGAAAGAAAAAGTCTCTTCTGAAGCCAGAGAACAGGATAGGAGGTTGGAAACATTTAGTTTGCTAGCAGCAGTCCAGCAGTCAGAGCAGACTGGTAAACAAGCAATAAAAAGCCCACGGACAAACCTGCTTTGCCCCAAGAAAAGGGACTGGGGGCAGCACATGAAATACTGCTGAGAAGCAGCTCCAGACAGCAAGGATCAAACGACCTGACGCCTCTGAGCAGACCACACCAGGCCCAGCCCCAGCACATGTCCAGCCCCGCTGGGCACTGCAGACACAGATTGTGGCCTTCTAGCTCTGAGAGATGGGCAGACACATCAGCCTTGCTGGCATCTCAGTGCCAGCACTAATAACCGCCAAGACCAAACAACAAACAAACTCAGCTTGATAGGGCTGAACAGCACAGGCTGAGAGCAGCTTCTTCTAAGAGCTACTGCTCCTAAGCTTGTATTTCTTCCCTGGGGATGGATCCTTCCTCTCACTTGGCTGTCCCAGTCTGGAGCATCAGCTCCATGGATTGCTCCACGTGGGTGACTATGTTGGTTTGATACCCAACCCCTTGTGCACCCACACACATGCTCATCTCAGCAGCTCTTTGCCCCTCACCTTGGTCACATTGTAAATGAGGTTAACCCACCAGACATCAGTGAAACAGCAACATCTTTCTCCTTGACATTCAGGCAACTGAAAAGCTCCTTGTAGGGTCAAGCACAGTGGCTTTTAAATAATGTATTGTGTTTGTTATTACATTGGCATTTAAGTGCTAGCTGAGAGAGAAAAAGCAACTAGGGTCCCAGTGCTCCATGTTCTTTATAACCAGGCCATGGGAAGCCCTTGTGCAGACACAACACTCGCACAATCGCCTGTCCCACCATTCACATGCTCTCTCTCCACATCCCACACGTACCTCAGTAGCCCATCACACCTCCTGCACGCATTCTGGCTCCCCATGCATGGTCACAGACATGCTTACCCCCTCACTTGCACATCCTATCCCTTCCACACCCCCAAAACTTCCGCACCTCACACCAATACACCCGCTTTCTTAGACCTCATGTTGCTGGGCTGGGTGGGTGCATGGATAACTACACCTGGCCCTAAAACGTACCTGCACCTGTATCCCTCCTGGCACACTCACTGCAAAACAGCTGGAACCCAATGGCTGTGATTACCTGGGTGTCTCTAATTGCCCTGGAGATGGGGAGGAAGAGGTAGGTTTATGCACCAATTCTGGGCTATGACATAGGTCCTTTCAGAGGAGCAGCCCAAAGCTGCCCTCCAGAGCCTGCTGTGATACGCAGGCCTCCCTTACAACCACACAGGCCATGGCCATGTTCCCTACTAGAGCAAGAGACATCATGGAGAGTTCTGCTCTGGGCCCTTCTCCATCATTGCTCTGTGAAAGAGGAGATAGGGGCAGCAGCCAGAATCCACCTTGCTGACTCTTAGCTGAACATTTTGGAGGACCTGGTTTGAATTTTCAGGCTTGTGATGTGTTGCCAAGAGCTGTCACTTCTACTTGGATCAGTCATCTTGAGCAGTGTGTTACCAGGTGGTGTCACACCTCTGCCTGGGATCACTGAGCAGAGATGGGGAAAGGAGCTGGAAACACATGTGACCTTCTGCCAGTGCCTCTCCTGCTGCTGTTTGTCACTGCAGAGCATGTTTTTACTGAAGTCACCCTCTACTGCCTTATTTTAAAGCTGCTGGCAAGTGACGGTGAGTTGGGATGTAGGCAGCATCCACCACCCTGGTCTGAGGCCAGCACGTCTGCTCCCTCCCTGAGGTCCAGCACACCTGGGGACATTGCATCAGGGCTGTGGCCTTCAGTCACGCAGTTTCCCTCTGCTTTCTGAGGTCCAGAGTCAAATGACTTTGACATTGCTGCAAAATGTGTTTGTGGAGGGTCTGGGCTCTTTGAGAGCAGATGGATTTTCCCAAGGTTGCATGGCGACATGGTGACAGCAGAGGAGAACCCAGGCATTCTGGCTCCTGCTCTGCTCTGTCCATCAGCAGCTCTCACCTCCCCAGTTGGGACTGAACCACAGATGCCCCAGCTCTCTGTGCTCGCACTTGTGGATGTTATTTCTAAAGATCCCAGCTGCATGAAGGTCCCCCCCATCTCTAGAAGAGAAATATTTTAATCTAGAGGTTGTTGGTCTACTCTAATGAAAAGCTAATAAAAAATTCCCCTTCTCTCTGTCCCCAGGACCCTTTCTGAATATTGAAATCCACCAGGTCCCAGCACTTAGGAGCTGATCAAAGTCTCTCTCCTTCCACCATGCATCATCTCTCCCTGATTCTGCAGGGCACCACACAAAGAGCTGGGGAAGAGAGGGGGAAAGGTAGTTAGATGCTCAACACTGCAGCACTTACCATGCGATCTAGAGGTCCCCAGACTCAGGCTGGTATTGGTCATGGTCTTTGCCCTTTAAGGATATGCCCATCCATTCTATTTATTCCTTGCAACTATCAGCCCAGGAAGAGAAAGCTTGGCCCCAACTAAAACCCTTTCCACCCTTGAGATCACTCTATCAGTCCTGTTTGCATAGACCCAGCCCTGTAGTGAAGTGTGGCATAAACTGAAGGACTGAACAGCATGACTTGGGGGAGCAGAGGGAAAAGCACACTGCCAAAGAACAAGGGGAGAAAATGAGGAGATGATTTTTCATCGTCTTGACACAGCTGGACTGAAAGCACTGCATGCAGATGTGAGCGAGAGGGGGACATCTGTAATGCAGGCAGTCGAACCGCCTCGCAGTGCTGCACCAATCTCCCTTTACAACAGAAATGCAAGTGATCCTGTGCAACACGCTTCATGTGCCTCTGGAATTAGCGTGTGCGGCAATAAATGGAGGCTGATTTTTGAGAAAATTGCTACTCTGCAACACATAGCGTCGCCTGCAATATCACCCTTAGCATGCTTGCTAGGGCTTCGTCATACACAATGGGTAACCATGCAAAAATCAGTGGAGGCTCCAGATTTACACCATGACAGGAAGAGAATTTTGTCCCAGATCATTTGTGTGTGGGTTTTCTTTTTTTTCTCCAAAAAGCAGTTAATTAGTCTTGGTTTACAGCAACTTCCCTTCCAGCAAAAATCAGGCCTCGCTGCAATAGCAGCCCTAATTGCCATGTCAGATATTTCATAGCCCCGTTCATTCCCCATCACCATCAGCTATTGTTATAAATTAATAAAGCCTGGGCACATCCCGTATTTAAGAATGAAAACACAGAGAGAGGGAGTGTGATGGAGCCTTAAAGAGACAGGAGATCTGAGGGCTCCTGACAAGACCCTAAGACTCTGATCTCCTTGCCTGCTTTCCAAAAACAACAACAAAATGAGGGTCTGGAGGTATTTCTAAATGCAGCTGCCTAAAAACACATCCATTCAGAATTACAGTGTATTTTTAGACTGTAAAAGAGAGCAGATA
>NW_010525630.1:64657-66113 GCF_000687285.1 Phaethon lepturus | reverse complement strand
GTCTTCCTTCCTGCTGCAATCCAATTGGTTTAATCAGTTATATCACTGATTGGTTTGATCCATGCTATACAAACATAGCTTTTATTATAGAGTGAGCACGCAAAGCATATACGTACGTGTGTGTGCGTGCGCACGCCTGGAGATATATACGCGTTCTTATATATTTGTACATAATATATATATTTATATATGGGTATAGACACACGTGCCCCTCCCTTTTCTATTTAAAAAATGCTGCCTGAATCATTTTCACAAATAAGACAAACCCCATATTTTGCTGGCAAAACGATTACGGCTGTCAGATCTGATGGACGCAGTGCCTGCAATGAATTATTCATGGAGGCTAATTATAAGCTGGCAGATTTCTGGCGTTGTGGCACGAATGGACTGGAGATCCCTGTTATCTGTAACTGATCTGCTCCTCCCGAGTTCCTGAGGCACCAGAGCAGAGGGACAAACGGGTACCATTTACTGTTGCACAAACTAATTCACTCCATATGAAATGAGTTAGATGGGGACTCAGTCCTGCTCCTAGGAAGTTCTGTATGCTACAGCATGACCTGGAAAGTGACCCCAAAAGCCACAAAGGTTGCGTGCTCCGAACTGCCATCCCAGTCTCTAAGCATTTGATAAGGGTAATTGTTATGTGAAACAGCTACATGGGATCTGCCCGCTGCTCCGCAAGTCTACTACCTTACATCCTGCAGTGGAAAACAGAAGATGTCTAAGGAAAGAGCATAAAATTGGGGATAGCAGCTCAAAGCCATAGCCTGGGCTATGTCTTCTAATCAGCACTGCTTCCTGCATCTCTTGTGCCTTTCCTTTTTATGATTCCAAATAGCAAGAGATAATGTGACTCCTCCCTTCCCCTCTGCTGACTATGACAGAGCCCCTGCGGCTGGTGATAAAGAGTCTCTAATAGACAGCAGTGAAGACTGGATTTTTCAGACTGGCAGCAGATGAGCTTGGAGGGTACAAGAGGCCCTGACCCAGCCCTCGTTAATCCACTGCTATTCGGAAAGGTTCTGAGGCACATGCGGAGCCTCTGCCAAAGTCCATAGGCACAGACGTGAACTGAAGTGTGCCTGTAAGCCCTGTGCTGAATCACAGTCCTGATGTGAAAAGGTGAGGAAGAGGAGGGCTTACAGGGAACGACAATGTGGCGGCCAGCTGCACTGGCCTGACTGGGAAGCAGAGACACCGCACCACTCCGGACTGAGCAGTGCGGCTAGACTGGATGTGGGAGACGCAGTGTTACCTGCTACTGGTTTTCCAGGCATCCCTCCCTCTTGTCCCTCCTCAGCACTTTACTGAAAGCCGGCTGTGAGAGTTTGTAGCTCTGGTTTAAAGCTACTTGCTTGCTTTGAGGTTTTGGGGACTTTCCAGGACTTTTATTCACCTGTCAGTCATTGGCTGGAGAATGAATGACAGCCAAAGCCAAAGGGCAAAAGAAGTT
>NW_010525630.1:57470-64637 GCF_000687285.1 Phaethon lepturus | reverse complement strand
AGGAATTAAATGTGGCTTCAAACTCCACCGCCAAGCATGATGCGTCTCAGAGGCTGTGTTTCCACGGCTGGAGCCCACCTCCGAGCAAACCAGAAGCCAAAACTTCCAGGCTTTGACTGGAGGTTTCAGACAAACTGCCAGGTTCTGCCCACACCAGGAAACCTGTGCTAAGGATGGTAGATAGTGAACATGCGAATATCGGAAAATCCATGACCACAAATTCTGTGTCTCAGAGAAACATTCAAGGCAAATTTCTTTAGGCTTCTCCAACCCATTAATTTTCTACCCAGTAACATAAGACTTAATGCTGTTAGCACTGGACACTTAAAGGGGGAGGTTCAAGGCCTTTTGGTTCAAATAGTCCAAGTAGTTTTGAACTTCAGTGGATATTTCATTACAGCCCAACAGAGGCAGTTACTAATGGCAAAACCAGGACACACTTAAAAGAAAATGACCCCCCTGTTTGAGCCCCTGACACACTCTGGCTCCCCTGATAGCCCCAACTCCCACTGAAATCAAAACTCCCTTGGGTGACTATCAGCATCTGAAGCACAGGTCTGATTTCTCACTGGCCCGTGGGGTCACACATACCTATTCCAGCTGTGTGTGCAACCACTGGATTGGTGTAATCCCAAAATCCCAAGCGTGCTGAGAACATCTGAGGCAGAGCAGATAATCTCATCACACATCCACCCATGCCCCCAGCTCCCCTCAAAATAAAAGGGCAGGTTATGAGCAAGAGAATGAATGTCCCTAATAAGGCCAGGCCTGGTCAACAACATTATGCCCGTATTTGCTCTGAAACCATTCATACTCTTCCAAGCAGAAAGGTAACAGGAATCGTGCAGCAGTAACAGATCGTCAGCTGTTGGGAGCTTTCAAAGTTTGTCTCTTCTCTCAATGCATGCTATAAAAATTACCCCCCCGAGTCTTTTCTTTCTCTTTCCTTTTCCTCTTGACATACTGTAGACATAAACTCTCTCCCTGCAAGGGAATTTCTTCTTCTGTGAGTTCCAAGCTCAGTGACATTCTTCACGGTGCCCTGGAGCACAGGGCCTCTGTGTGCGCCTGTCTCTTTGGTGTGAACTTAAAGATCAAGAGTCATTCATTTACAAAAATAGTGAGGACACATTTTCTCCTTCTTGCCTGAGTCTATTCCTAAATCTAAAGAAAGGGGGAGCTTGTCAGATTAAAAGGAAAGCAAGCAGCATGCATGCTCAGGCGAAGGGTACAGAATGCACGTCAAGATAATTGCAATGCAGAGAAGACAGATGCAGCTGATGATGTGCCTAAATTCCCCTTGTCTATAAGCTGTCTTCCCCACCCTACATTTCCTCTGCAGTTTTAATGTTTTGTTTCAACCTTTAGATTGTATTAAAATATTAATGCTAACGTTTTATTATAATTTTATATTCCATGTTTAATATTTTAATACAATCAAAAGCCCAAATGAAATCTTTCAACATTATCAGGTGAAATGATCATGCACAATTGAAACAAAACAATCCACCAAAGCCAGGAAGATGTCTTCCTGGAATTTTCTTTCCATGGGTATTTACCAAATGTCATTCTTTTATTCTGATGGAAAGACACCTCCCCCCTTTCAAAATATTAGGAATTCAATTGAATTGTGCATTGAAGTGCCTCCGATTGAACCAAACACCCTTAATGAGGCTCAAGATTTACCTTCTTGCTATGAGACATGATGTACTTCTGAGGTCCGAATGGAATGGGGATGTCCCAGTAAGGCACTAAGTGAAGAGGTGAGGCACAAGGAGGCCCAGCCCCACCGCCTCCTGCTACATGCCATCCCAGCACACCATCCTGTGGTGTGGACTTCACTATTCGGCCTCCCCAAAGGGCCACGGTGACACAGCAAATGACAGTGAAGGTGACCAGGTGAGATCCTAGGTAAATGTAGACCACAGCTACTCTGTGCTGATATCCCTCCGGTCCTAACACTTTGGAGATCCCCATTGGGTGCCACGTGCCTGTGATACCCTCTCTGTTTTATGCCACGAGAAAGCTGCTAACACTTCCAAACAATTTTTCAATTTAAGGCAGATTAAGAGCAAAATTCTAGTGGGACTAATAGTGTGTAATCTTCTTTACATTTCTCCTCTTGCTTTATGAAGAACAGTTCACTGCAATGGCGTATTTCACACTCTGATGCTGATATTTCAATTTCCTGCTTAAGTTACAATAAAAACTGCCCACACTGCTGATGCTCCCATGAAGAATAATTTATGTTGATTGACGTTCTTTAATTCCCTTTGGATGCAGCTAATGATTAAGAGATGCCAGGAAATTTAAAAGCACGTTCTACCTGCGGACTCCTCTAAGCTCCTTTGGAAGGCTTTGAAAAGCTTCCAATTTCAAGCACAAGACACCGCTATTGACCTTTAAGCACCTTCCTCATCTCCCCTGTCTTCCTGCCCTACTTCTTCCCCACCCCACAGGAAGACAGAATTAAACTGCTGAGCTCAATCAAAGCCTAGAGAATTGAGTTCACAGCAGCAGAGCAATGCTGGGAGGACACAAGACACCCTGTCTGTGTCCCCAAACAGGTCTTTAGGACAACTGACAGTTTGATAAAGCTGAAAAGCCCATCACTGGGGTTCATATTGATTTTGGGGACCACTGGGACAGATTTCAAGACCCTGATGGGCAACTGCATCCTTGTGTAAATCAGGACCTATTGAACAACAGAGTGACACAAGTTAGGCGTGAGCAGAAGCACCGAGCCTTGGGCATCAGCAGTTCTGCGAGGATATGCCCTGGAGTTGCCCCCACACACTCAATTCTGCCAGCTACTGGGGAAAACCGTTGCAGAGGAAATGCTACAGAATCAGGCATCTGGGTGTGAAATCAGGCTGCAAATCTGCTCCGAAACTAGTCCCTGCACTGCCACTCTCAAGTCAACTTTACTGGCATCCTCATGTTAATCAGATGTGAGAAAACATGCCCTTTTTCCCCTGCCTGCCCCCATACACACCTTCCCCAGAGTGCACAGACCAGCACCCTGTCTGCCCCTCACGCCCCTTAGCACCTGCCATGAAGAAATAGTTTATATTGGGTCCTTTTGCCAAGATAGTCAATGTTTTCCTTGTATTTGGCAAAGCAGCTGTCGTCTTCTCTTCTGTGGACAGGAACTGTGCCTCCATGAGGAGCATTTGCCTGTATGGCAAGGATTTACTCTTCTTCCAAAGTAAATTCAGCTCCACAGCCTGCTAATCCAGCACATCTACAGCAGAACAGTCCATCCAGCACAACCATGTGAGGGGATTTCCCTGTGTGGTCAAAATCTCTTAGGCAGTTTGCAGGCTGGTAAGTGAAGAAGGAAAGGGAATTGGTCCCTGGAGCCCCACAAATTTTGGCAGATACCCCCAGGAGTTGCAACAGGGCTGCTGAAACTCAGAGGGTTAAAAAGCAACCCCAAGCAAGGGAAGACTGAACATCATTTCAAAATGCTGAGAAATCTTCTAATCAAAATAATGTCAGAGCCTGTCACGGCGGAGGGAAAACAAACGCACGATAGACGATGGTTCTGCATGAAATGTAAAATGCTGTTTAGTTAAAACAAAACTCTTTCAAAACACCCAAATGGGGAAGGGGAAGTGGGGAAGAGGTAAAAGCAGAAAACACTCCACTCTTTAAGCTTAAAAGGTATTTAAATGGAGAAACCTGTTGAGGCGTGCATAACCCCGTCTCCATTTCCAGTATGTGCCATGCGACACCCATGGTGCAGCAAATGGTAATTACTGTCGGTCAAGGAGACGGGAGCCCCTTTGCCCTGAGCTCGCTGACCTCCCACTCGCTTCGAAGCACCCCGTTCTCTGCCATAGCAGCCATGGGACAATGGCAGTGGAAGGGGAGAAGACTTTTTCAAGCATCCAGAAGAAGAAAGTAAGAAGAGATGGTGCCGACTGGGACCGTGAAGAACAGTTGCCAATAAGGTGTTGGATCCCTGCAAATGTAATTTCTGCCCTAAGATATTTCACTCTTACCCATGGACGTTGTTTAACATGCCAGGAAGCAAAATGATTTTTATATGGATGCACTGACATTGCTGCAGAAAGGCAAGCTTTGGAACTTGGATTTCAGCATGCCAGTGCACCGCTGTACCCTTAGCACAACACTGCTCTGGCCATGCTTCTTGCTCCCCAGAAAACCTTTTGTAGACCTAGATCTGAAGCCCAAGAGAATTTGAAGGGATGCCGGCAATGGAATTGCAGTCAGTAGAAAGGGCGCTACAAGCTTTGGGGCTTTGCTGTTAGCTTCTCCAGCTTGCTGCTGCGAAGGAGAACAGGACTCTTGCACGTGCCTCTTACACCGTCTACGCATGGTCAAATCAATGCAATCTCCTCTTCCCTGCACGCGTGTGAAATTGATCCTTTTAACACATAATAGTTAATAATAACTGTCAAAAAGGACACCAACTTGGAAGACAATGACAGAAACCACAGCTGAGGAAAGAAAAAAGATCTGTTTAGAATTGTGGAAGATCAGCATACCTGCAGAGAGACATGTCTTTAATCTTTCCTGCTTCTAGCCCTTAATAGTAGAACCTGATTTCAAGACTCGGTGACTGATTTCCAACTCAGACGCAAAGTGACAGGCTCATTTTCGAGTATTGCACAGCTATAATTCCGTGTTTTATTTGTTATTATTTTAACCTGCTGATGGAGTGGGCCTGTATTCAAGGTAGCGGGTAACAACTCTGGCTTGAGGCATTATTTAGAGTTAGGTGTTTAAAGTGAGAGCCTCGTGCCTCTTGATATTTATGAAGAAGATGTGCCTATAGCTGCAGTGCTCGTATCTTATTTGTTGTTGTTCAAACAAAGGATCAGGAAATTGGATGCTGTTTCTAGCCAGTGATATCATCTCAACAGTTAAGGGAAGGCCACTGGTCTTTACATGTTTCTCCAGCAGAGTGATGAGGAGAGTTGCCTCCAATTCAAGGGGAATGAGTCACGTTGGAAAGTGCTCTGTCTCGGGAAAGAGCCTGCTCCATGAACTCATGGGACACAACAAACTCTCAAACAGGGCTGAACAGCATCCCTGAGACCGTGGGGCCCAGCCCTGCTGCCTATCACTGAAGTTTGTCTTCAGATTTGCGGGAAGTTTTCCCCATTTCTTGCCTTAAATTTCCCACCTTCTAATTTAAGATCAAATTGAGAAATGTTGCCTTGACCACCACGAAGAACAGCGCACAGCATTTTTCTCACTCAGAATAAGGTTCTTAGAAGAAAACCTTCCAGCCAGCTTCAGTGAGAGCCCTTATCCCACTGGAGACCAGTATGAAAAATCCTGCTGTGGCTGACAGGGCTTTTGTGGGATTAGGGCATGTTTATGTAGCCAGAGCAAAGAGTCACGCTGGGTTCCCCCGCCCCTTTTTCTAGGCCAGAGAAGTGCCTTAACCCCAGTCTGGCAGCTCTGAAGCTATGCCTGGCTGGTTTTAAACCTCAGCTAACCTACCCTGCCTTGCAGCATGGCTGTACAAAGGAGATGGTGCACAACTTGCTGCACTCTATGAACTTGCCTGTGAGCTCCTAAATCACTCTGGCAGCTTGGAAAAGTTCATTCAGCCTGAGAAACTGAGCCTGCTGCAGCAGCAGAAGCCAAGGAAGAGACTATTTGCTCAAGCTGTGAAGTTTAACCTCTGCCTTGCTTTTGTGCAGCAGAGAGTCCTAGTATTTGTGCTCACAACAGAAAAACGATCTGTGAGTGGTGATTTCTGGATGCTGCCCAGATACCCCCAAGACAGGTGCAAAACAGAAATTCTTCACGCAGCCTGACAGTTTATGCTGAGATGTTGAATGTCTCCATGAAGTCTTTGGCATTGTTTTTCCAGTTTCTCATTCATCGTATAGAAAACCAAACGCTGTTTGCTCACAAAAAGTTACGAGCTCTGTAGGGCTTTGCAGCAAAACCCAACAAACTTCAGCCCAGTGGATTAAGCAAAGGCAATCTGAAGCTGATCCAGTGTTACCTGTTTCTTAAGAATCTCTCATTTTCTAGTCTTTCTCACTAAGCCCTGGTCAGCAAGTGCCTGGCGTGCCAGAAGCCCACACCAAATACAATCTGCAGACCCTGAGCCCTGTCCCTGTGCCAGCTGGTGACTCAATGGACGCGCAAAGCACAGGAGCACAGCCCTGGTCATGTGCCGGGCACCCCAAGCGCTGGTGTGACTCACAGCACACGCAGTGAGAAACATGTACTACCCTGCAACCTGCCAGTTTGCCAATCCAAGAATGAAAGGGGATGAATTAAATATATATCCCACCCAAGCTGCTACCAGTTCTATTTTGCCAGGGTGTTATTCATAAAAACAATCTCTGATGCCAGCTCTGGTTCCCAGCCAGGGCTGGAAACTAAAGAAATTGCCTTTTATACCGGGTGTTCGAACAAGCCTCTTCTGACTGCAGGAGTGGGCCAGACTCCTCACTGTCAGCCTTCTGGGGGTGGTGGTAGCCGGGCCCTTATGGACTCGATAGCAAATGGGACGCTGAATTGAAGGCAGAGCTAAAATTGCTGGAGCAGCTCTGAATCCTTTCCAAAGAGGAAACTGCAACAATGAGGTTCGTGAGGGAGCCAGCGTCTCCCTCGATGCTCTGCAGCCATTCAGCTGGCCTGGAGGGGTGGAAGGACAGGGGAGAAGCAGGGAATTAGCTAAGTGCTTGGGAGAGAAGTTCTTAGAAAAAAGACTGTTCTCCACGGATGGCTGTAACTCCTGCCACTACTCAAAGGCATTCAGATTTGTTTTATTCTCAGTGGGTTTTCTCCAGCCCTCAGTCCCACTGCCTTCTCAGCAGCACCATGGCATTAAGCGACACGTCTGGTGTTAACACGAGTGTTAATGAGTGAGTGGCTGTAGGGTGAAGCTGTACTACCCCCTATGTTATACCTTCATATTAGCATGTAGAGGGAAGTAGAGAGTGCTCCAGAAGGCATGGGCAATCAAGACTAACATACCCAATAGTTCACAGCAGTCACTCCTTATATCCAGTAACCTCCCTCCCTGCTAGCAGCAGGCAGAGGTTTAACAGAGAAGAGGGTGGCTGGGCCACCCAGGGCTGGTGCTCTCCCTGTGCGTTACTGATGTTCCCGGTTACGTGGTGCAGAAGTGGCTGTGCCGCTTCTTGGCCACCGGGGGGCTTCGGCTGG
>NW_010525630.1:53248-57436 GCF_000687285.1 Phaethon lepturus | reverse complement strand
CCTCCTATGTGCTTGCCATAACCCTAACACCTCACGGCTGTCCCAAGCCCAGAGACCAGGCAGGTACCTACAAGAAGCAGAGATTTCTCCTGGAAGAGAGAGGAAAATCCTCCCACAGCTGATCATGAGAGCTGAGGCATTTCAGTCCTATTGTGAATTACTATCTGCAAGTCATCTGCTTAAAAATTATATGGTAAGGCTAATTTTGAAGCACTGTGTCCTTTAGTAGATCAAAACTGCAACCTGCCTGTGCATCAGTTACCCACTGTAGAGAAAGGACATGACAGCCCTTAGTTTTGGGAGGATGTTTTAAACCTGAGAGGAGTTCATCTACCACAGTGATGGGACTAACAGAGAAGCGAAACAGCAGAAGGGAAGTAGGGACTGATGCTGATGTGACTGAGATGCAGCTAATCGCCAGCCAGGCACTGCATTCTCCCCCCAGCCTGATGATCTGAGCCACACGCAATTTAACTCGATGCAGAGCTGTGCAGCAAACCCAGCTTGCTTCTTCTGTTCAGCCTCCTTTTCCCTTTGCAAAGCTGCTGTCAGCCTTTTTTCCCACCAAACGTGGCCCTCTTGTGTTCACAAGAGAAATCTAGAGAAACCAGTATCGACTGCTCTTGAATATGAGAGGGTTATTAGATGAGCGGGTTTTCCACACCCTAAACTCCATTCACATGGCTCTGAGAGCCACAAGCAGCATCTGCCCCAAATCCCACAAGAGCAGGCTGAACATCAGCTCGAGCATCACAAAGATTTCTGCCTTCCCTCTCACCCTCACCTCCCTCTGATTTGAAGACAAAGACTCCTTAGAGGTTTGCAGACCTAAACATGCAGTGCTTGGAAGATATAAAACCCAAGTGCTGTTAGCTGAAGGGTGGAGAGGAAGACCAGCGGTGAAGAATACAGATCAGTCTGGTGTCACTCTGTGCGTGTGTGTATACACATGCGTATGTATGGCCTCACGCACGCACAGAGGGAGCCTGCAACACGGCTTAGATGTACAGAAATGAAACGAGCAGTCGTTTATATTAGGGTTTCCATAGAGACCAAGTTTTGAAAGAATTAAGGTGGAACTATTATGCATGTTCGGAAGGGCTTGAGATAAAAATAACCTTGCTAAGCATCGCATGGACTAATTAGATGATGATCCTTGACTTCAAGCTCTCCTTGGTGAGACAGTCGACCTGGGCTTGCCTGCATGTTACCGGTCCCTGCTAACGTGCAATGGAGAATGAAGCACCTGAGACAACGGCAGTGATCCAGAGCCCTGATGCCCATTTCCCTGGAAAGCTATTATGCTCAAGCAGAAGCAACGTGTGCTCCAGCCCTTCCGCTGTCAGACCTGCTGTCACCAACATACAGGCGAAACACTCTGGGTCACAACAGTGGACATTTGCTGTAGTTTTGCAAAAGTAAGAATGGAATAGAAAGGTAAGGAGGAGCCCAGTGATGCACACTGGTGGATTTCCACCAGCCATGGCAAGGAACGACTGCCCCAGAGATAACAAAATTCACCGACAGCAGCCCAGAAAACGTCTCCCTGATTACAGTGCATGCTCTCTAGCCTCAGACAAGGCTGGTTGACCTCCCACAATTTTCAGGACCTCCAGGGGGAACCAGGGAATGTCACATACAGGGCAGGGAGAGGGATGGGAGAATATGGTTAGTTTGCTCCTTACTAGCCTCTAGAAGAAATGCCCTGACATTGATCTGGTACTGCTTTCATACTGAGGTACCAACAAGAAAACAAATCACAAGGAAAGGGAAGGCCTAAGGCAAAGAAAGGATGGGAGGATCTCTGACAGCATCTCCCATCCTGTGTTACGATAGACCAATTGCTCAGGCTTGGCCAAACCTTTAATCACTTAGAGACCAGGTGCTTTTTTCCCTGCTTATTATAGAAAAATGCAGTCTGGGTGGCAGTTCGGCAAAAACTGCTCACATGCTTGGGTCAAAATGGCAGCATGGGAAAAATCCACTCTTGAGGAAGCCAGAACAAAATCTTCTCAATGCTTCACTTTGAAAAAAAGGCATTTTGTTTATAACTGCAATAACAGGGTAAATGCATCCAAGAAGGCATCAGAAAGTTTTGCTTTCGTGTGGAACAAATACAGCTCTCTGAGGCCAATTACTTCTACTTCTACTTTGGCAAGGGATAATGGAAAAACTTTGTTTCAGATGTCCTCCCCCCAAATACATCACTCTCCAGTTTCCTCCAGTTAAAGCCATGAAACAAATTAGAAATTTCTCACTCAGCTGTAGTCCTTAGCCAGAAGAGCAATTTCCGTGCTGCCCTCAGCCCAGCTGTCTCACAGTCTGGCTATCTAACAAGCCACAGTGACTCCCAATATATTTTTCCTAAAGCAAATTCCTAATGATGGTTATGAAAACCTCCTTATGGTTTCCCAGCTGATGCAAAAGTAACATACAGTAACAGGCCACGATTCACATATGAACATTTCTAAGAGCAGTCTCTGATTTTTGGGGCTGTGTGTGGATCCTTTCCAAATGACCCCAGATGGGCTTCAGGGATTAGGAACACACCACCTTCACCACCAAATCCCCTGCTTCACACCTGACCACTGCTTCAACGTGCTTGCCAAGCAAGTGCTGACACCTTCTTGTGTCACCAACTCTGCCTCACTTACTTTTTGATGGCTCTCACCCAAAAACTCAGAGTGGGGGGAGGGGAAAAAAACCTTTTCTCTTCAGCTTTTGAAGCCTGACAGAGTGGCAAGTGATAGTAAAGATGAAGGGCTCCAGATCCATTGTAGTTTAAGAAAGGGGGAAAATAAATACAGAACAGTTTTGATTCACTAAACTGCTCCTCCAGGAGCTCTTCAGCCAGGATGGAGATTTCTGCCTTTGCATCCCACTGTAAGAGCTCAGGAAGTAGATTATTAGAGGAACATGTCATGTGCCATTCCCCCTCGAGGGTGACTTGTGCTTTCCTTGGGTGCAAATGATAAGAAACTCAAGCATCTACTTCTGCTTCCCACAGCACCCCCCTAAAAAAGCTCAGTCCTGCCTGAGTAAAACAGAGAGCTGCAAGAGCTTGAATTTAATTCAGGCAGACAGCATGCTCCTCTCTGCAAGCAGTGCCAGGGCTCTGGCATCTGCAAAGGTTCCATGTGACGCAGTAAACCTGAGTCAGGCCCACAAAGACACGATCGATGAGGGCAGGAACTGGGAGGCAGGACATGTCTGGCAGACAACACAGGCCTGGAGTGTCCTCTGTTGCTCTTATGTCAGCACAAGGTGGGGGGGTGTGATGTGGTTTGACATTAGCAGCAGCAATACAACTTCCTTCCTTCCAAAACACCAAGTTTCTAACTCATCATTTGTTATCAATAGAGCCAGTGAATTAGCAAATAGATTTATTTTTAGTCTGGTCTCCTATCAAACCAGGTTTAGGTGATCAGTGTGTGTGCATACTCACATGTGTGCATCTATATCCTTCCCCTTTTTCCTTATCCCCCTGTAATTTTGAACTCACTGGCCAATCCAAGTCTAAACTGACAGAGGCAGAGGTCTCAAAGAGGCTAAACCGCAAGAGATAAGGCAAAAATACATACTTGATCAGGAGTGGCAGACATTACAATGAAGAGAAAATCTGAAATGCCAGCTCAACCCTTA
Organism: Phaethon lepturus; assembly: GCF_000687285.1. Taxonomy (NCBI): domain Eukaryota; kingdom Metazoa; phylum Chordata; class Aves; order Phaethontiformes; family Phaethontidae; genus Phaethon; species Phaethon lepturus. The sequence goes on along the minus strand of NW_010525630.1, from coordinate 53,794 downwards.
CTACACACCAGAGATGGCACCCCAGAAGGGACTGAGCCAGAGAGAGCCTTGCAAACCGGCCTCCCCGGGCTGCAGGCAGGTAAGACACTTCAAGCTCTGCTTTGGATTTTGTTCCCGAGTTGCCTTCCCCCAGCACCCTGCTGTCTCCAGAGCTGTCTTCAGCTCCATCAGAGTTGCCAGGGTAAACTGTTCATCAGGTGAGTTGACTGTGGCCCCACTGGTCTCAGAAAAGCATCTTTGACCTTGGGAGAACTACGGCATGTGCCAGTGTCTCTTTCAAAGATCCAGTGATACCTAATGTGTCCATTTATTGACATACCTGAATTTGGCTCAACTTGTACCAATACATGAGCCTTAGGTCCTAGGCCTGCAGTAGGATTAGGACTGAGTTTCCAGCTGCTCTTTCCTAAATCTAGGCCTCAGCCTCACCTTATCACCATCTTTTCACCGCCCCACAGTGCCTCTGATCTGTGGGCAGAGGTGGCCCCCCCGTGCCAGGCACCGTAGAAACACAACCATCGCAGGCTGCCTCGACTTGCTCACCAT
>NW_010525630.1:20767-53217 GCF_000687285.1 Phaethon lepturus | reverse complement strand
AGCAGGAATTTGCCTGACCCTCCCCACTATGCCAGGACTTGGCCTTTTCTCAGCAATTATCTCCTGCAAGGGGAAAAGCAGCTCCGTGTTCAGCTGTCAAGACACGTGAACAAGTCTTGACCCCCCCTCCTTCCTTCCTTCCCACTCCAGGAAGATTAGTACCAGCTGCTGCAGGTGTTGCCAGGGCTCCTGGGGAAAAAGTACAACAAAAATCCTCTGTTGAAGGTCACCAGCCACAAAGTACCACACGAAAAAGGAGGCAGAGCACACCAAAGATTAATGGCACTTCAAGGTTTAGATCTGTCTGTGCTGGGAGGGTCTGTGGAGAGAGCCAATAAAGGCTAATATGATTTTACATACAAATGAATCATTTCAGGGAACGAAATACCCTGAACAAGCCTGTACGTAGCCATGCTCCTGTCCTGAGGAGCAGGGGGAGGTATTCCCCACTGATTTGCAGAGAGTGTAATTAAAGAAGAGAAATCACGTTTTTGCAGGCTGAGCCTGTGGGTTTTTGCAGTCCTTCGCTCAGGCAATAACGCCAATGTCAAGAGCGTGACTGGGGCAGTGCGGCCCAGGCTCTTACCCTTGCTGTGACACTGGAGGGTGTGTGGCCTTGGAGAATTCATGCCTCCTCTCAGTGCCCCTTTTAAAATAAGATACTGGCACTGTCCTCCTTTGTAAAATGCCCTCAGAGCTAGCAAAAAGGAGTACTGCATCACAGAGAGTTACTGCTCCATCTAACTCCTTCCCCTGCCCTCCTCAAGGTAATATCTGAGCATCTTCTAGACCTGCACAAAGCAACATGACTCATGTCTGTCGTATGCGACTCCTCTATGATCCCCAAAGGGAAAATTAGATGTGTGGTGGCGTGTTTTGTTTTGGCAGGATTGTTTCATGTCTGGACTCCGTTTCTGGATGAGGGGCTCCCTCTGTGTGTTGCTTTTTTTAGCCAGCTACAGCGCTCTGTGTCAACGCAAGAGAAGTGAGGGTGATAAGCTGCTTGGAAACTAGGCAACAGGCAGCCATTTCACAGTTTGGGGTCATTCAGACCTGACATTTAGAGGTAAACTGTCCCCAGTGGCACCAGGATAGGGAACGCTGGGTTAGGGCTGGGCCTCAGTCCACTGAAATCCTCCTGGACTCTTATTTCCACCTTATATTTTAACTCCTGTCCCCTCCTGAGATTCAGGAGAGAGAAGGAAGAAATAGGCATCGAAAACCCTCCCTCCGTTCCTCTGCTCCCACTCCCGAGGCAGTGATCTCTCTCCCTTGTGGGAAACATGCCCACGCCACCGGCTGCACAGTTCCTCCAACCACCCAAAGGGAAGAGGTCCTGGCAGCATGGCCCCATAGTCCTCTGCTAGAAGAGGGCAGGTAACCACCTTGAGAACACACACGATTCCTCCTGATCACGCAGCAGGAGCATTACTAAGCGTCAGGAACTTTGATCTCTGTAAGCCTCCAAGGCAGGAGAAGGTGGGCATGGTCCTCCCCCCTCATCACCACACGCAGCTGCTTTCCTCCAGAACCAGCTGTGTAAGGAAGTTCAGATGTGGATTCACCAGCTATAGCTGGTGTCTGGAGCATGGTCAGCCCAGTGCCTCCTGTGCTTTCTGTGAGCAGAGGTGCCGGAGAAAAGGGGAACACAGGCCATTTTCCTCAAAAAATGCTTGGGACTTTTAAATTGTTTTTCCAAAGAAATAATTTTTTTCTTTTCTTTTCAAAAGCACTTTTGCAAGAAGTACCACAAAGGGAGAAGTTTTTCATTTCAGGAACATTTGATTTTAGGATCTTTCTGAAAGCACCAAACAAAACCTAAGTGCTCCACACACAACTTTCAATACTTTGAAATGTGAATTTCCCCCAACCTTCATTCTCACTGTCATAAAAGATCTATTTCATGACCCATTTGGAAAATACTACTTTTTGGTTTTTTCTTCAGATTCAGAACAAACCCCACATTTCTACCAGCTCAGCATTCCCTCTCCTCAGCGTGGGCTGTGCTGCGACCTCCTTGTTTTCCTGCTAGGCACCTACTTGACCAGCATCGGGTGTGGATGCAGCCTGCAGTGCAACAGTTAACATGGTAATACCCCAAGGATTTTGTTTGGAGTTTTATAGCATTACATACCAGCCTTATTGGATTTAAATGGCTTAAATTAACTGGGTTATTTAATGGATTGTCCAGATTAGAGAGGAATCTGCAAAGGCTGTTACTTCAAGAAAAGCAGCTGCATTGGAAGAAAAGATCTCCAAGTAACATTAATATCCTGGAGGCTCGCAAGTCCTGACAGGCCACTCCTGTCCTTTATTGACATTCTCTCATATGCATTTAGCCAGGTTTGTGTTTAGTTTAATAATCTCCTGAAAGTTTAATTGTTGCTTTATTCATCCATGACCTTTCCTTCTCATCTGGAGACATATTATTGCTAATCTACAAATTTCAAGAACCAGATTTATTTGCAAAACCAATTATTCTGCTATGCAAATCTCCTGTCTTCCTGCAGCCTGCTTGAACAGGGCTTTTTTACCGCCACCATAAGATATAGACACTATTCAAATATTTAAATGTAAAATTTATCTATATTTCTTTTTGAGCATGCCCAGGTTCTATGTGGTACAGTTAATTAAAATCTTTAGAATCAAAAGCAGGTTTCCTGACCTTGATCCAGATCTGACAGACTTTAGCCTCCAAAGTCCTCACTTAACCCCAGGGGAACTGGAACCACCAGCAAAGCGGAAATCACTTCACTATCGGTAAACTTCTAATGGAGAAACACATCCTCTGCATTAGTGTCAGACATGACAACACCAGTTCAGTCCCAGAGACACAGACTCAGGTTTCCTGAGCTGTCTGCAGATGCCTGACTTGAAGAAGGTGCAGAAAAATGCCCTGAATGAGAGTCTTTGCTACAAATCTTTACCCCCAAACATTCTCGGTGGCACTTTCCCCATGTGTCCCCAGAGTGATGCCTCTCTTCAACGTCAGGATTTATAATTCTGCTAGCACAGGGAGACAGAACACTTAATTTGAATGTGTGCTCAAGGACCCGAGCCTCTGCAGGTCCAGGGACTTGAGCCCTCTTCCCAAATGATCAGTGACCACAAGTACTTAACATCAACTTTAGCTGTCCCCTGCCTCCATTTCCCCACCTCTAGCAATAGCAGGAACACTACCTGTTTGTGTTAAGTCAGGTTTCAAAGTGGTAGTGCCACCTACTGTAATCCTCCTGCCCAAAAGCACAGCCAGTGTCCTATCGCTATGGAGCATCATTACCACAATTACAGGCAACCAAGAAATCAACATTTTATACTAAGCCTTATGTCAGCGAACAGCATTATCAGGGAAGCTTGCACAATTAAACCATAATTCAGCGGATGGATGTTAAGTACTTTACAGATGAGCAAATTAAGAAAGCATTAGCCACAGGATTCGAAGGAGAGGCAACGTGGGTGCCAGCCAGTGAACACAGACATTCTGCTTGTGCTCCCAGCACTTAGCCTGGCACTATACCTGCTCACCCAGCAGCCTCCCGGCTCCTCCACAGCGCACCTTATGGCTGCAGGGTGTTCTGGGCTCCCCCAGCACTGAGGGCTATGGCTCAGCTGTCACCAGGTGGCTGCAGAGAAGCCAGGATCCACTGGTCCTCTCCTGGATAATTTTGAAGATGTGGAGAAGGAAGCAGAAACTAAGAGGGGGAGATTTTGAGTCAGAGGTGCTGTAGATAATGCAGGATTATGTTTGCTGAGAAAAAGCATCTTTATTCTTGCCCCAACATGTGAAATGTTTGCAGTCCTACACCTGGAAAAAACAACCAAAACAGCACAAGTACACATGGATCCCACTGGGACAGAGAAGCACGCCAGACTGCCAGGAGATGCCATGGTTCACCCAGCTACGTACCCACTTGGACCTGACTGAGAAACAACCACTCCCGATTGTTTTGCTTCAGGTTGTTAAGACAGAAATAGTTCCATATCTCACCAATAAATCACTAAAATGGGGTTGATGGACAGGGAACAACTTCAGTAGTCTTCCATTGAAATGGAATTACTTGCGCACACGAAAAAGACTGGAAGTATGCATTGTTGGAACAGCCATCTCCTGTTCCGTGTACTGAAGCAGGGGAAGGAAGGAGGATGAGGACAGTTTGTTTCCTTGAGATGTAATGGAGTAAGAGCTGTGCTTTAGACATGCAACCGCAGATGAGTCTTAGGCACTTGTGTCTGGAGCAGCCCCTTTTCCCTGGCTACCTGCAGAGCTCAGAGGTGGGAACTGGTCAACTCGTGGCAGCCAAAGCCAGCGAAGTCAAGCACACTACTGGCCTCAGTAAGCTCTGGCTCAAGCTTTATATATTTCAGATATGGGTGGCTTTAAGCTGTTTTCCACAGTCTGTGGATTGTTTCTCTTGCTCAAATAATTTAGCTTTAACCTGAGGCTGTGGGCTCAATCCTTGCTGTCAAAATCTAGTGCGTAGCTTTGCATGCAGCTCCTGAGGGTATGGGGGAATACAGCATGAATCTCCCTGACTCCTTCAAAGTCTAGCAGAGCTGCTTTATGTTTGTAGAAATCGACATAAATAAAAATAAATCTGACAGGCTTTAGTCTATGTTTCTCCAGTATATCCTTGTCTGCACTGGATTTACCTGAGTTGGTTCCTCCAACTTCCTCCAGCTTCCATAGGGATATGTTTACAGTGAGACAGACCCCAATAAATATTAGCAGGGATAAGGGTTCCCTCGCACCAATACATCAAAGCAAAGCAACCTGTAATGTGCAGCCTATGGGCACGGGTGAAAGCAGTGACCCACCAGAAATCCCAGGCTGGGTGTCCCAGCCAGCCCCCGGCCCGTTTCGGTGGCTGTGCTGTCAGGGTGCACGCACTGTCTAGCTGGAGTACTTCAACCCCATGCGCACAGCAAACCAAGCTGCTTTAATTACCGCTACAAATGTAAGTTACAATGCAAATTGCTTTCTTTTCATTGCTATTTTAGCTTGAGTTAAGAACTACTTTTTGTTGTTCTTAGTGCAGGCAAACAAGACTCATAAAACACTGTAATAGTGTCCAATTACACTTGGAGTTGGAAACCTTAAAGGTTCCAGCAAGAAAAGAGGCCACGTTCCCCTGCTGCTGCATGTACCATGTCGTGGGCATAAATGAAATGTGAATTACACCACTTTTGCAGCGTAAATGATTACAGAGGAGCTGCAAGCCAAGGTGAAGCAGAGCCCTTAGCAGGTTTATTTTAAACTCAGACACCATTAAATATGACAGAAACATGAAAGAAATGTCCCCTCAGTGACATGTGGATGAAAATGTGACTGTTTTTCTAGTGCCCTGCTGCTGGACTCTGGCACCTGTACTGGGCTGGCCACAGGCACTCAGTGCTGGGATAAATGTCTCCACGAAGGACACGACAGCATTTGCAGTAGCGGGCCACTGTCAGTTTGCCAGAGTTGTTTGATATTTTTAGCTTTTCATCACAAACTGACTCTCATCTTGCCTTGCAAAGCTACTAGTGAGGCAGAACTCCACTGAAACCCAACTTCTAATCTAAGTGCATGTCTAATCCATTAACACCAAACCCAGTGAAAAGCAGTGGGTAGCTTCACTCTGGTCTAATGCATATTCAGCCAAGCTCAAGGCAATAAGAGAACTGGGCTGTGGTTTTGCTCGATGAAACCTTCAGCGGCAATTTCAGCTGATTGCGTCACCACTATCCTCCTCATTCCTGTCCTTGTGGTATCCTGCGCAGCCCCTGCACTGTTCTGACCCAACCAGGTATGTCGACAGGCTGAGAAACAGACTGCAAAAGTGGATCTGAAGCTTAACAGAAAAGTGAACTTTTTTTTTGCTGGGTTGGTGTTCAGCCAGATCAGTTCCACAATCCACTTTACACGCAGCCACGTCAGCACAGCGTACAATGTGTGCCCTTGGGGATGAAATGGATGGGTAAGAGGCAGGGACACCCTAAGTCTGTTCTGTCATCACAGACTTTGTTGCATGATGCCACATGCTCCAGACCTCTCTTTCCAAAATAGGTGTCGGCCTCATCGCTTCCCAAAGCTGCAACAAGCAACAGCAGCCTTTTAACTGACATCAGTGCTCAGCGCCTCTGCCAAAATCTTGGGACACAAAATCCTTTGTCTGCAGATTACACTCATCTTTTCCACTTCTCTTTCAAATAAGATGAATCTTATAATTTGTCACATAGCTGGTAGTTTCCAAACATCATTTACCCAATGGAGGCTGGAGGGGGATGCTATTCTTCAGGTCAATTTGTGAGTCATTTGGCTTGCCAGTCAACCAAGTTTCACTCACTTGGAGACAATATATCTGAGCTATAAAACCTTAACCTTGAAACATAACTCACCAAATTTAGTGAGTAGCTTGTCATCACTGAGAGCAACGATCCTTAACCCCTTATCTAGCTCTGGGGAATCATTATCTGCAGTTGTTAATTTAAGCTTGGTTTAAGTAATAAAAAAGTATTTCTTTCTGCTAAAAATGTGTCACTAATTCTACTACTGCTTCATTATTCAGTTTCATACTAAGAGTTATACTTTTTATTGATTTCTCATCAAACTGATGTTCAAATAAATACCATATGTACTAGACAATTAACATAGTTACTGGCCAACTTTCCAAGCATTTTCACTAGCCCGGCACGAGTGCAGAAGTCTCTGAAAACAATGAAGCAGAGTTTAACCCATCCCTGTTGAGCTGTGCACATACGAACTGTCATCCTGGGCACTGCAGGGGTACCAGACAGGGAATGCCAGGCCGCACGGGACATAGGTATGATTCTGGGATGGAGTGTGGCATTGCCCTCACCTCGTCTGTAGTCATCTTCCTCCTTTTAGCACAGACTCTCAAGCTTCATCTTTCAAATTCACTTTGTTTTGCACCAATCTATGTACATTTATGTACAAAACTAAAAATGACCAGATGCAACGAGGCAGGGCCTAGCAGGTTTCAAATCCTATTCAGACATCCATTCCTCACTGAAATGCAGGGAGGCAGGTCCTCACACTAAGTAGTATCAGCCAGGAAGGGGCCCCAAAAGTGCAACTTAACTCATAGATAACAGTAATATTCCCTTGCAGCTGTGGGCTCCAGTAGGATGAGAACAGTCAGGCTGAAGCCTAGACATCAGCCACTAATATTTAGAGTAGAAAAAGAAAAGTCCCAGAAAATAACAAAAGCAAGCTGACCAGGTGGAGAATATAGTCATCCACAATCTTCTAAGGCTAGCACAATGACCACAAAACCCTCAAGCAATCCGTCAGCTGGGAAGACGTAACTCAGGCAGTGAATGGAGTCACACTAGTGGACAGCGCTATGGGAACCAGTTTACTTGAAGAAGGAAGAGAGTTTAATCAGTCAGGGTTCAAGAGGCATGTAACTCGTGTCAGAGGAGAGCGAAACTGATTGTATACCCATCACAGGTGAACAAAAAGATCAGGGAAGACAAAATAATTACAAATAGATAATGAAATGGATAGTCGGTAGCACAGATAGAGCCTCTAAAGGCGTAAATCCAAGCTAACCATGTTGGGAACTGCAAGGAGTGCAGCAGGAAGGAGAACCAGGCTGCTAAGTGGGCAGCAGGACCAGCCTCCATCTCCCCACGTGCTGGAGTCCTCAGTCCACTCTGAAAGAGGGGACAGCCCAGACCTTACACTCCCCTGAAGATGGTGTGGAGAGGCACTGGCTCCCAAACCAATACCTCATTTGTGTCTTGTGCTGCAACCACCAAAACGTGGAGGAAATGAACCCATTTCCAGTTCCTCAGTTTAGGATGGTTGCTCCTGCCCTTCCTGCTCTGCTGGAGACCCAGCTTTGCGGGGATATGAACTATTGTTCACCAAAACATCAGCTCTGAAGAAATAAGTGCCCCAGGGAGACCTGAGACACAGTCATAGGGAGAGGCGGATTACAGGAATCAGGCTCATTTTCCACTGGAACAGCTGGGAATGTGCACATACTGTGGGCGACTAGTTCTCAGCTGAGACAGGTTACGAGCAGCTGATGGAAAGGAATGTCTCAGACTGCTCCATTGCCTGCGACTGCCCAACTACTCTGTGTGCTGACAGAGACATTCAACAGGATGTTTGCCCTGCCCTTCTAGCACTTTGTGGAGCAGGGAAAAAGATGTGGCTTTTCCATCCTCCCTTTTACCAGTGAGGCTGACAATGCCAACTATCCTCCACACAAGGAGGGTGGTCTCCAACCCCACATGGTACTTGGGATCCTGGAGCCAAAGGCTGCAGGGGCTGCGCAAAGCCCCGAGCGGCCCAGGCTGAGCAGGAGGGCATCAGTGCACACTCTCACATGAAGCACGAGACTCTGTAGCTCTCTGTAGGGTTGTGGAGAACCGGGCACTAACTGCCTTGCCGCTGCTTTGCTGAGCCCCATTGCGAGTGGGAGGACATCGGCGGCAGCTCGAAGGGCCTCTGGGGTGGGAGCCTGTGTGAGCAGAGCACTTGTGGAGAGCAGGAGATAATTATCTCCTTGGAAGCAGCCGGGCTTGTTTCTTAGAGAACAATGCTTATCTTTCCATCTCGCCTGATGATCTCTTATCATTACCCAATCCTCCTGGGCTTCACAGACATTAGCTAATCTTGTGATAAGAGATTAAGAGAAAAGCCAAGACACGTTCCCAGCCATTAATGGCAATTCCCCCAAAGCCTGGGTGTGAGATGCAGAGACCCGAAGATGCCTTACAGGCCTTGCTCTGTTTGAAAGACACAGGCAGAAACCTGATTATTCCTGACTGACCTGCTAGGTACTTAGTCATGGTCGTTCAAGTTGTTTTAAGATGAGAAAAATATTATCATTAGGAGGAGCTGTGCTAGAGCGGTATAGCAATGATAGCTAGTGCTTTGATAATGCCCGTAGAGAGGTAAGCATGCCAGAGGGTAAAGCAACATTCTGGTAACACTTCTTGCATGCAAAGCAAAGTCATCTCTAACGGGAAGGTCAGACTCTTACTATAGGTTGGGGTTAACCACACTGAAACTGCTAGGTTTTTAACTGCTACTCTTCAGTAAAATAATGGCAGTTAAGTGCATGCATCTACTGAAAACAGAAAGAAAATGCAAAGCTGCCCTGAGTGTGAATGCTTTGAGGAGGGGAAGGGAAAAGGAGTAAGAAAAGGACCAGAGAAGGAAAGTCAAACACAACCATGTGTGTCTTGTGGGGAGGCAGAGACACGGAACAAGCCTCTGAGTTGTGTTTATGTACAAAAGGTTTGGTGCTAGTTTTTGAGGCCGTGGGGTTTCTCCCCTGCTCTGAAAACCAGACCTTTGTATGTCATGTAAAGAAAACTGCCTCGAGGATTCTGGACTTCAGCACCAGTTTTGCTCCCAAGAAGAGTAGTCTACAATATCTTCTACTGTGGCCAAGAAGCCAGAGCATTGAGCAGCAAAATGTAGGACTGCCCACCCCAGCAGGTCACCCAGCTCATTTAGTGGAGGATGGTGACCAAGCTTCATGGCATTGCTGCCTGCCTTGGGAACCACCTTTGTGAAACTGCTCTACATCCAGAATTTGTTGCGCTACATCAGCATAAATACAGGGTCCTAACAACAGCTGTAGTTTCCAATACTTGCCATACCATGCACTCTTTTCTGCACACAAACAGCATGTTCCATTAGCTCAAATTACTTTTGTTTTCAATGGGAGACATACCAAAGAAGAAAGAACAGCATCTTTCTTAGAAGAAACTAACATCTTTTGCCCAGGACAACACAATGTATGTGTTCTCTGGCTCACTTTCTGCAATGGCAACAGTTTTTGAAGACAAAAATATCCCAGAAATGGTCTATGGTGCACAGAGCAACATTTGATACAAGGACCACAAACCAGATGATGCCTTTGCTGCAGAATCAGAAGGCATTAGGGAGAGCACCTTTCTGAGACACGTTGTGCTCCACTGACTGCAAAAATAGCAAAGAAAACCTCTCTCCTAGAACACATTTTATTCTGCATTAAACGTTATGGTTTCTGAGAGCTGCTCCTGTGCAAAACCACCACTGTTACTTATGAAACAATGCATCAAACCCACAGATGGGAATTGGCTCTCCTGGCAGCATAGTCAAAACGAAAAAAAAAATCTTTCTCTTTTTTCCCCCTCCTGTAACAAATGGCCTCTTTCCCCAGTCATCTGCGTAACATTTAAAGATTAATGTCTTATGTGGCACGACACAGAGTCGTTTGCTTCCTTTTAAGAAAGCTTAAAGCTCTTTAGAGATTGGGTGCTACTTTCAGAGATATCTGTCTACAGAGCAAACACACTTCAGATGTTCAGCCAGTTTCTTTAAAGAATGGGTTTCTTTAAATGAAGGTTTACGGGGTATGATCTTAATGGACTTTGCTTAGTTTCTGATTGGCTTTCATCTATTATATTGTCTGTTCTTCAAATTTGCAAACGACTTGGACTGTGAACATAGCCTTGGATTGAAAGACAATTTGCAGGCAACAAGGAGGGCTTTGCTATTTAATGGACAAGGAACTGGCCTGGGACTCGGGAAGCCTCATGCACATCCTAGCTCTGCCACTCCCCAATCTACTGCCCATCACCTCTCTAGCTGTATCGCAAAAGGAGGGTGAAGATTCAGTTCCCAGGAACATCACATACTGAATTGCCCTGGTAGCATCAACCTTTTGTCCTCACCAACTCCAGGAACTCACTTGCTCTCTGGTCTCCAAAACACTATTTGCCCCCCATGACTCAGGACATCTATACTCTGGGAGTTTGCATCTCTCACCTTTGTTGACAAAGAAAGCCTGGACAAGTAGTTTAGGTTAAAATTCTTAACTTTCAGCTCACTTCTGGTAGCCTTCAGCACCTGCCATCCCTTGGTCTCCCTTGCCTTGCTGAAATGATGTGCAGCTGTCAATAACATTGGTAAAACACCTGTAGGAGTCCTAGACAGAAGTTACTTCTGGGAAATATTAAGTATTATTCTGATTATTCTGTCAGAATGACAGGATGGGCAGAATGACAAAGTCAAGCGTCAGGCCACACACTGCCTGTTACAGTCACTCTGCGAAGACCTGTGGTGAAGCAGAGCAAATGTACCAGGAAATTCCTCAGAGACTTTTAGACATTAAACAAGAAAGAAAAATAATGGAGGAGGCTGCCAGACTCAGGCTTGTTTTAAATGGAACAGTCTAATTGCTTCAAAACCTTTTTCTGGTTGGCGCTGGTATTTTCCCTTTCACAGGATGTTTTGAAATTTATACCTTTGTTTTGAAAGAGGCCACAGTTCTTCCCCTTGGGATTCCCCACAGAGCAGAGGCTTCTGCAGCAGACTAAGGCCTTATGCCAGCCCTGGGTAAGCCGGGGAGCTCTCCTGAGCAAGGGGTGCTGGCAGAGGACATTCTCCAGTCCTTTAAAGAACTTTGTAGGCTACCAGTGTGAAGCAGAAGGGCCTTGGTGTAATGGAAACAATGACCCCAGAGACAAAATGTGAACAAGAATCCTGCCCTGTCTTGAGGCCAGGGACTTTTTTTGGGGGAAAAGGTGACTTACTCTGTTTGTACAGTTGCGGTTACAGAAATGGCTTAGCAAAAGAATAAAATAAAAGCAAAGGCACTTCCCCTCACAGCTCCCTCTTTGTCTTGTGAGTCTTATTTGCTGACACAGACAAGTTTTGCAGATGTTAACACCATGAACTGGCTGCAGCTCCTGGAGTGGGAGATGGGGTCGGGCCTGTGTTATATGGGGACATGCTGGGGGTGAGCCCCTTGCACCGTCCTGTGCAGAAACACCAGCAGAGCCCCTGGCCCAGACAACAGACCAGAACCTGCCTGCTTTGATTCTCACTTACCCAGAGATGTGCGTAAATCTAATTCTACTGATTTCAAAGGGGTCTCTGCTGATTAACATCAACAGAGCATAACAGCTTGGCCCTTCTCCTACCATAGCTTTGACACTTACTACAGCAGAGGCAGGATCAGGCTCTGAATAAGAGCAGAATTACACTTTCTGAGGCTCTGTCTAGATGAAGGCTTCAGGGTCGGGCCTTTCTGTCAGCACTTGGGGCAGTGGTATTGCTGCTTTTTTTTTTTTGTTACTGCCTCTTTCCAGCTGCGAGAATAACACTTTGGCGAGTCAATGATAAAATGGTTTAATGTAATAAACATGAATCTGTCAGACTCAAGTGCCCTAAAATATTCCAGGCTGCAAATGCAGGACCAACAGTGAGCTTGTTGATACAGCCTCAAGCCAGAACTAATCAGACATAGACACCATTTGCTTTCAATAGAAATTATATTCAAGAGGGCTGCTTCCTGCTTGCAGGGAAAGATGGGAGGCGAAACAGAGTGATGTGGCACACTGAAAGCAAAGAGCTCTCTCCCATCAGGCTAAACATCACGGGGTTTCAATGTCTTGCAGGGGAAAAGGCTCACCATTTGACTAGAGATCCTGCTGACTCAGCTCGCAGCTGAAGATCTTCCCAGGAAGCAAAAACATACAAATAAATAAAATAGACCTTTTTGTGTGCCGGGCTGTAAGTAACAGGGAATGAAAGCAGAAAGCAGCAGCCAACAGGCTGGGGCTGTAAAACTGCACATGTTGGTTCTGCATCAGGACAAGAAAACAGTCCTTTACCTCCTTGATCTGGCACAGAGGTAACATTAATTAGCCTTTCAAGTGGCCCTTTGATGCCTCGGAAAGCCAATGTCACTCGGTTCTGGAGTCTCTGCAGGCAGACTCAGAAAAGAACTGGCAGGAATTCAGTGCAGATGCTTTCCAATCTCTGTTATGCTGGGTGTAAATCCAGCCCAGCTCTGCTGACAGGAGAGGAGTTGTGATTTACATCAGTGAAAATGAGAGCAAAATTCATTGGAATTAGCCCTCTGAGATAATTTGATCTGATCATTAGGGATGGGTAATTAGAAGCGCTTGAGCCTGCAGCCACACATATATACACAAAGAACCATCCCCGAGTTCAGCAGAAGTCTAACTTTAGCTCACCATTTTCACAACATTATTATTTTCCAGTTCTACTTTGCTGGGCTTCTTCCAGGACCCTCTCCCCTCCAAGCAACGCACACATTATGGCACTTTCCCTTTGAGAATTGTAGGTCCTGGGAGCATTAAAGCCCAAGACCTGTTCCTACGAGAACAGCAGCTCTTATTTGCAAACTCAAGGACTTCAGAAAATTTGGAGTGGATCCAGGTTCAAGGGAACTTAGCATAGATGTGACAAGGGCTCCCTGGTGCTACAGTAATAAACAGTAATTAATAATAATTAATCACTTAATGACAAGGTTCCCTGATCAGTCATGATCACAATTTCATGGCTGGTATCACCATGCTTTGAGACAGATATGGCGGGCTTGACCTTTCCTCTTCACAAGCTTTATGCTGTTATAATTTTGTTAAGCCAAACCCTCAGCTTGTGTAAATCAGCACAGCTACAGTGACTTCTGATTTATGCCAGTACAGGAAGGGAATCACATCCTCTACATATTTTACCAGCCTAACAACCTAACACATAGCAAGGCAGAGAGTAAAATACAGAGAAGTACTCTCTTTTCCTTAAACTGCTGTCTCTCCCCTGCAGAGAAGAAAATAAAATCAGCTTTCAGGCTTCTAGGTATGATTGCCTCAGGGTCAGGAAGGGGAAACTCATTCTGTCTCCTCTCCCATGCAGTCAGTATTCTCCTCCTTCAATGTATCACATGGCAGCTGAATTAGTACTACGCTGTCTAATTACATTTCATCTCCTCTGAAACATCAGATTTCAGCCAGTAAAAGAGGGACTGCGTATTTGTGACTCCAGCCCAAATCCTACCTGACTTTCTAGGGGAAAAAGGAGAGAAACACTTCTTCTACTCCAGAAGATCTTTTGACATTCCTTTCTTCCTCCTCCTATGGCTTTTTTCACTTTTCCAGAGGCTGCAAAAGACTGCCTCCCTGACTGAAGAAAACTCTCTCTTAAGGCTTTATCTCTTTAACAGACTCAAGATGTTCTGGCCCAGTCCTCTGCTGTGTGGGCACCCTCCCCACTCCCAAAATTCTTATTATCCTCATTGTCATTGGCCTGAGTCATTTTGTGCCCCTTTTGTTACGGTCCCTAGAACGGCCTGTGATAAAGATACTTCCAGCATTGTTATTGCTTTTGCAAAGTTCTTTTTATTTCTTCTATAGCCAAACAATAATCTAAGGAGCTGTATTGGAGGTAACGTATTAGAAAGTGCCTGCTTTATTATCAGCACAATATGGGCCTGTAATCTGATAATGATAAAAATCTGCCCCTTTGCTTTGGCTCTTATCATTTAATTGGAGCAAAGGAGCACATTCGTTTGTTAATAATTTTATAATTGGTGCTATCTGCTGAGACCCATCAAAGGAACCATGCGCAACAACTGCTTTCAGTACAAACCATCTCCCTGATAAAATGAGCTTTATGGCATTTAAATGTTCCTGTTTGCAGTGCAAGGGTGCCTTCCGGGCACGCAGCCCACCTATAGCACCTGCAGCTCAGTGCTAATGCCCACCTTTGCCTGCTCCCCCAACTCCCAGCTTATACATGGACCCTTGTGCCGTCACCAGCGGAGCTGGTGGCTTTTGCAATCCCTTCTGTTCTGGTTTAACTAGACATCCCAATATTTTGACAATGCAAGGATGTGTCTCTTCACACTTGTGTCTCCATGTGGCTCCCAGTCCGACTCACCTGAGGCATCTCCTCTCTCGCTCCGCCATCTGCTTGTGAGCAGAGAGAAAGCAGAGACAGCTGGATCCACACAGGGTGTGAAGGGAACCACACGCTGAAGGGTTTGTTTCCCCCAGCAATGAAAAACACTGAGGATGTGTCTACACTGACAGTCAAGTAGGAGCCAAGTCTGTTCTTAAATCCAGACCCACGCTGTTCGCACCAGGGCTTAGCCTCATTGCTAGGCTCTGTGGAGGTGAGATGCAGCTGAGCTCGTCACCTCTGTGCCAAAGCAAATGCAGTGGATTAGCCCTGAGCCGCTCCAGCCCAATCCACCTTGGCAGCTCTTCCCCACAGCATGGGCACTTTGGCTGCAGCCAAATACAGCCAAGCAAAACAAACAGGCCACAGATTGGTCTTTCGCCTGAGGGTAAATAGCATGGTTTGGCTAGTTGCCATATAGCTGAACTCTTCCTCTTTCTCCCCAAAATCTCTCATTGCCACAGCCAGAGAGCCTATTGGGATGAGTCCCTATACCCTGCCCACGTGTCATCTGGGACAGTGGTATTCAAACTAGCCAAAACTATGCCAGGGAGTGAGCTAGCAATGAAATACTCTGGGCACCCTGTACTGGCCACAGCCAGGCCACTCACCAAGTCCCCAAGTCTAGAGCCATCTCAGCTGCAGGGTGGACACTCCCCTATTAGCACGCTCCAGCAGCATGACACATGGTGGCTAACCTGCTGCAAATATCCCTAATGCAAACAAGTTCTAATAAGCCGCTGCTTTTGTGGTGCTGTTTGCATTATACGGCACAGAGTAGGCATTTTAACAATCGCATGTTTGTTTAAATATCAGCTAACATAACAGTAACCAGAGCCTAATGAGAGCTGCTCCTGTCTTGAGCTACCCTCGGCGAGGCAGGGGCCATCCTGCCTTCCTCCTCCAGGTCTTGCACCCAGTGCAGCGCACCTCTGCGAACCATCTCCTGCCCTGATGGAAGCAATGGGAATGTCCAGTAAATCAAAAATCAGGAAAAGAACAAGCATAATAAAAGGGAAAGCTGAGGCTGATGCATTCACTTGACTCCAGACATAAGTGTTGAAGAAAACCAGCCAAACTCATCAAATAAATGAGAAGTATAAACACTGCATCAGCCACGCTACTGTAGCACCTGAACAGCAGCACAGGGCACAGTTCTGCAGCAGAGCTTACTCTGCTTATGGGTAGGAAATGATGGCAGTGAGAGATGTGTTTTGGAGCATCATACTGCTGTTTAAGACACTATCATTTCACCTAAAGTCTGGTTGCAAGTCCAGCCCACCCCATCATTTCACTAACATTTATGAACGCAGAAGTTGCCACTGTGACCAAATGACTAAGCAGCACTTCAAAAAACCATCATCCTCCTATGCTATGACTTCTCTTTACCAAGCAGAACTGCAGCAAGCAGAAATCAGGGCTAATCTTTTTAAAAGGGGCTACCAACACCAGGCACCTGGATTTCTGCAAGGTCCCTGCTTGAAACAACCCCCCTTCACCTCCCAAAAGAGGAACAGCACAAGGCAGCTGCAGAGCTGAGGGCAGGATGCACAAATCTTTGACAACATGCTCTTTTTCAGACCTATTTTAGGGCAAAATCTGATGCTGCACTGTGGAAGATTTGTAGGAATTTTCTGGTGCTTTCCACGAATTCCTGGGTCTAGAAGCTCTCAAGGATTTCCCAGCTGGGAATATTCCCAGCACCTTCTCTGAATTTTCTAGTGTTTTATAGGAGTTTCTTGATCAAGAAGAGTTTCATGCCCAGGATTTCCTGGAAAGCTCTGGAACCCCACAGTTCAGCAGCTTGTCATTAAAATGATTTGGACAGAAGCTGAGAGAAAAAGTTATCACAGGCTCCTCCACTGCCAGCACCTTCCCAACACTCTGGTGTGTTTATGCATCACCTAGGAATTAAAAAAAAAAAACCCAAAAAACCCACACAACAAAACTGATTAAATTTAAATTTGACCTTATCACACCTGGATGGGTGTATTAAGACATCAAAGGAAGAGCAAAAAAAAAAAAATCTGATCTTTAACAACCCTTGACAACAGCTCTGTATCTACCACCTGTGCGTGCATGGATGGCAGCACAAAGGGAAAGGAGGAAAAAAATCCCAAACTTCATCTGCCAGATGCTGAGTGGTGGCTGCCAGTGCCTGTAGGGGACATCAGGCCACCTCATGCTGCCCTTGGTTGGGGCTGGTTTGGGACCTGCCACACAGTTCATGTTTCCAGGCCAGATCTGCGCCCATACAGAGATGCCTCTGACCCTGCTCTGCTCCTTGGGAGCACACGTGAGGCTGGGATATCTGGGGGTCAAGTCCTTCCCTGGAGGTCTCTGCCTTGTGCCCACCACTCCTAGGTGAAATGGGGAGGGAAACTCTGGTCCATCTGTGCTAGAAAGGCCCAAGCAAGCTTTGTGCCAGAGAAACCACAGCCCAGGAACCATTTGGGCCCGTATGGCTGTTCATCTCCCTCCTCCACCTTTACATCCCTCATCCCTGTCAGGGGACCCAAACTTTTTTTTATATCCCAGAATAAGCACCAGTTTGACATGAGCAATGATGTTCATTTGATATAGCAAGGGTGAGAGACTAATTAAAACCCAGAGCTTTATGATTTCATCCGGCTCCTGCAAGATCTGGCTGTCTAGGTTTATTTATGTGAGTTTTAAGTGTTTTATGCAAATTCTAGTGCTTGTGAAAGGCCCTGGATTCCCCAGCATGGAAAATACTCTGTTTATTCACAGGGCTGTCACAAGCAGCAGAGGCTTTAGCCCAAGCTCTGGAGGGATTCCTGAGGATTCATCTGGGCTCTTTAAGGTGGTGTAGTTTTGACATCAATTCCCATCCATATCAATGCACTGGGGCTACACACAGAGACAAAATGAAGGCTCTGGAACTTGCTTGTATTTAGCCAAAGCAGCTGAAAAACTTACTGCTCCCACCTGCAGGATCTGGAAGCTCTTTGCCAGAACCCTCAAAGCTGGCAGGGCACACAACATGATGCTCTGCATAGGAGTCAGAGCTGTGCCTGCACCAGAGGTTTCCACTGGCTTTACTGCATCAATCAAAATCCTGACTGAAATTAAAACTAAGCCTCTGATTTTGTACTTTCATCTGCTTTCTCAGTTATGTGACAAAAATGGGAGATAACACAATGATACCTGGAAAGAAGCAGAGAGGCTGTGCACAAGGCATCAGCCTTTGAAGCAGAGAGGGTCTTTTCAGCCTGTGTTGACGATGCATCAGGCTCTCCCAAGGGCACAGACCAAACTGAGCTGGATTCCTTCGCCTTCAAACCATTGTACTTTGCTTCAGTGTCTGAAGGGACAGCCCCAACTCCTGTCCTTAGCTTCCCTAACATTGCAGAGAGCTTGGTAATGTATTAGCAGCCTTCTTGTGCCTGTGTGGCCCCAAATGCACTCATGGTGCCCTCCGATGCCTTTTGGTCAGAACAAAGCACCTGCAGGGGACAGGCAGTCTGCTGCCAGGGACATCTCCGCTTTCTGAATGCAGACTCAGTAACAGGGAATTCCTTAACAATTCAATAGGGACTTGCAATGAATCAGTCATTCTCTACCTCCTGGAGTAGAGCCCAAATGTGCAGACAACCCCTCACCCTCCCAGTGCTGGACTCGAAAGCTGGGACCTGCCCACCAAACCTCCCTGTAAATGTCCAAGACAAATGGAGAAGCAGAAATAACCCACAGGCTCCAAGCACCACCTAATCAATTACTCCCAACTGTTTCCTTTCTTTAAAAATAGACACAGTATTTCCTTTCCTCCCTACTTCCCAGGGTAGTTCAGAGGATTAATTAATATTGGATACACGTTTGGGTCTGACACACTTTATAAACAGTTAGTATTAATCAGATTGGAATTGATCAGCTCCGGCTTAGTGCTGCCCTTGTCAGCCACTCTCACATCTCCGTGCTCATTGCTGATGCTGTGGTACATGACTGCGCTGCATCTCAGTTCAGGACCGACCGTCAGGACAGTCTACTGCTGCCTCTCAGGCAACTGTAGCATTTCCCTACCCCTCCACACCATGGGGTATGCACAAACCCATAGGAAGGGCATCCCTGAGACTGTCTAACCTAAGCAGAAAAAAGGGAGGGCAGAGGATTTACATGAAATATCCCATGTGAGGCAGCAGTGAGTGATCGTGTCACCAGCCTTGTGTCCATGCCTGGCATTCAGCCCTGTCCTCCACACCAATCTTTGTCCACCTTTGCCTTCTCACTATTGTCTGCCTTCCATCTGTATTACAGTCTGCAGCCTGCCCTTTGCCTTTCTTCTTCTCCACTATGCTTATACTCTGGGATCAAGAAATAGGAATACTGGATGGATCACAAATAAATTTGGAGGTTGCAGTCAAGCACCGGCCAGAGCAGAGCTCTCTCTCAGCTGAGAGAATTGTTGTCTTGTTGCTCACTTCCCGCTGTTTGACACATGGTGACAATCAGCCTTCAACTCAGATGCTGCTTTTCTGACTGCAAGGTCTCTGCTAAGCATGGGTTTTGGGATTGCAGAAGCTGTTCACCAGGGCCTACGTGTCTTGTTTACCCCTTGGTGATGTAACACAACAGGCTCCTCCAAAAGGCAACTCTACAACTGTTTCACATTTTGAGTATACCCTGAAGAATCCCCTGCTTGGGACACGGGAACATGATGATCTCATGTGCCTCACATGTGAGCAGTGAGCACTCCAAGGAGCAGCTCATTTGCCATCACATCAAGCAGTTCACAACAGTGCTCTGAATCATGGCTCCCTCTGCAATCAAGTGAGGGGCAGGATCAGCCTCTCCGAGAGCAAACTAACTTGCCCCAAGGTCACTGGTCAGCGTGGAAGGACACTCACTGACTGCTCTCCACCAGTGCTGGAGGGACCTTGATGGGATGCCTTGCTTGCAGAGGACTGATGCCATTTCACCCTGTGTGCTGATAGGGATCAGATAAGAAAGTCTTTGCTTGGCAGTTTTGTTGTGCAGTTCATCTTGCAACAAGCTAGAAAATAACACAATAAAGTAAAATCATATGAGGTGCCAGACTAGCGAGGTTGGAACTGGGACCTATTTACCCCACTTTCCCCTGCAATAAGACAGAACAAGCTGACTTTCCCTGGCTATAGATAGACCAAGGCATGTCCTATATCCTGCCTGCAGAGCCAAGCGATGCTGGCTCAGCATTAGCCTGGCCATCCTCCAGAATTGGATTTCCAATTAATAGCGTCAACTCATCACGGAGAAGAGGCAGCTCAGGTCTTAGTTGAAGGTCAAGGAACTTCAGGCAGCATGGGACAGATTTACACACCACCTAAGTTCCCAGATCACCTGCAGCACACAAGCAAGAAGCCAGGCCCAATGACTCTGAGTCTCTTGGCCAGAAAGGGTGATGGGAGGCTTTAGATGAGCTCAAGGTGGCTGATCCTAAACCCAACAGCACTGCAGAAACTGGGAGAGAGAGAAAGAGACAGGGAGCTCTTCCCCCATGCTGGCAGCCACTAGGATGGAAGGGCATTTTCACTCTCAGCCAACAAAAGCACACACCATTTGGACAAGCTTAATGAGAGACTCAAGCTCACACCAAACCTTCCCTCCCTCCATGCCAAAGGGTTAAGACTACCCAATTGTCCTCAAGCCGTTCCCCATATGGGATGGGACCCTTGGAAACAGGGGCACAGCACAAAACAGCACCTTATTATCACCGTTTGCATTTTGAAGCATTTTGCATTCTCCTGCTTGGGCAAAAGTTCAAGAATTGATGTTGGAGGGGAGAAAAGGGAAGAGAAGATATTTTATTTATAACTGCACATTCATTTGATTAAGAGCTGTTTCTGAAAGATTTGCCTGAAACAATACGAAGGGAAGGGGTGGGGCAGCAGGGGAGAGAAATCATGCACTACAGTTTAATCCAAGAAGCACTGCAGAGGGTTGGGAAATGGCTGGCACTCTCCACCCAGCCCCTTCTGAAGCAGCTGAGCAGAGCTCATTTCCGACTAAGAGAGACAGCAATTCCTGGAAGATGCTTTCTTTCCACATACCCTTTGGAGTAAGGCATCTCTGTTCTGGACAGATGGGATTCCTTAAGTACCAGTTTCATTCCAGGGATGGAGAAGGGTTAAATTCCCAATCAAAGGGCGAAAAATCCATCTACTGAGACTCACTGGACCACCTCTTGCTCTCCCTGAGGGTGCTGCAGCTTGGCAGGACAGTATAATCACCTTATCAGTATTTTCCCATCATATAAATATACACATTAAAAAAAATCAATTAACTACCAGTGTTGTTGATTATAAATCAACTATTTACATAATTAATTACTATATCTTTAATAAATGGCATGCAGGAGAGGAAGCTGGCAAAATATAGCCATTCTTTTGGCATCATCAATTATTTGGAAGGGAAGGCAATTACACTAAATCTTTCTTCCACCTAGCTCTCTTGTCAAGGGAAATATCTCCCCCTCCTTCATCCGATGCAGAGCCTGGAACTGGGCCTCCAACATCACATTACTAAATTGCTTAAGCAGCATTTTAAATAACAAAAAGGGATATCATTTAATTTTTTTTGAAACATGAAAATCAATAAGCTGTCCTTCAGCTTCTCTGAGTGATTGGCCAGTGCTATCTCTCCCTGAGATAATTCAATTTTCAGCCTTATTCGGAGCAAACCAAGGCTTCAAAAAATAATCAGGCTGATCTTATGGGCCCATCTGGGACATCATCGAGGAATTCCTTTCATTGAATCAGATATCCTGTCCTTTTTGAAAGGAGATGCATTCCTGTCATTATTTGGAGACAGACCCTGATCAATAATCCTTGCTGATATTTATGGCTGCACTATGGGTTACAGTTCCTTGCATGTACATGTACAGTCACATGGAAACCAACTACTGGATGGAGAGTCCATTGGCTTAGACTGCATGGGTGACGATCTCTCCAAGGTTCTCTCCAAAAAGTGTCAACAGATGGTTTCTACCTAGAAACTCTTCCCAGGTGCATGGGAAGAGAGAGTTCACAATGCTAAGCACCTTTTATGAAAGGCAAGGGTCCAGCCTAGGTGCCTGGTTGAGTAAGGGTCTTGCAAGCAAGGAAGGCTGGCCTCAGGTGAGGAGGAAAGAATGGCAGCTGGGAGGTAGGACTGCATCCTTCTCTGTTGAAGGCTCTGTAGGTGATTTCCAGACTGGAAAGACGCCTTCTCCTTAATGTAGCTGTGTAGCTGAAGTCACCAACTGCTGCCCACCTGCAGAGAGATTCAGCTATGCGACTCGTCCAGGAGAGGGGACTGCCTGAGTGCTCCCTAACACCAGAAAGCTCACATCACCTCGCTCAGCCTGTCAGCAAAGGCACTGAGCTGCAAGCTGAGGCAGCAGAGGGACAGATGGATACCCCCACCAGCCTCTTTGCTTTTGAGGGCAGTCCTGCCACAGCTGATAGACCAGTTATAGGGAAGAGACTAAGTCATCTTTCCTCTCTGGACTTCTCTCACTGTTTTTGAGATGGTAATTGCATCTCCCCCTGTGTCTGTAAAGCACCTAGCACAGCTCTAAATGCCACTGTATTATCAAAGATTAATCCTCCCTCCTGAAAAACCCAATGAACAAGGGAAAACACAAGAATCCCTCCACTCTCCACAGCCACTAGATTTTAAAAGCAAAACAGGAATTCAGAGCAAGCATCTCTCCAGCCAAGCAGCCTATCTCCAAGACTGGCCAGCAGAGGATGCTTAGGGGAAGAATTAAAAAAGCAAGTACAGCATGAATTTATACCTTCCCAGCTCCCAGCAATCGGTGAAGTGAAGGCTTTCTGAGCCAGTACTTGCAGCTGGACCATCCCCTCTAATAGTTATGCTCCAGGAATTTTTCTGATGTGGGACTAGCATCTGCGTGCCCTTCCTTCTGCTTGAGGAGCACTACGTTTCCCTACCCCTGGGACTGATGCAAGTGGTCCAGAAGTGACAGTAATGGGGGCTACACCAGTATCAGAGCAGGGTAGGCAGAAAACAGGTCATTTCTTTACAACAGTTTGTAAGATTCAGTGGGAAATGATCACTCATTAGAGGTTTCACAGGAAAATGAGAGGTATAAATCTGCTCTGGAAATCTTGACGTCAGCTACAATATTAGGTCATACAGCACAGAGGGAGATCCCTATTCAATTCACTGAGATTAGAGACTCATTCATCAGAATCCTACTAGTTTCATCTCATTACAGTCATCCAGCCCAGAGCATAAAAGATGCTGCAGCCATTAACTGGATGACTAGCACTGCCCCATTTTACAGATAAACCGGGATAGAAGGAAAAGTTAAGGTGGCCTCCCCACAGACAGATGCTGAGAACAGAAAAGCGGTGGCCCACTTCCTAGTTGCTTTATCCAAATGAGAGATTTCTCCCTCAATACACACATCTGTGTGTTTTCAAAAGAGTGTGCGTTTACATGGAGCCCAGTCATAACAGAGCAAATTTGAACATCCACTGAACCACCATAAACAACACTCGGTTTGAAACATTTTCTCCATCTTTTAAGATTATTGCAGCATCTGTTGATCGCATTAAGTTGTAAGTGTGCTGTCTCCATGGAGACTGCAGAGTCTCCCTGGGTTTCCAGTTACTGTATGTGGTTTCAACTGAAGGCAGAGTCACCCCATGAGTCAATCTCTATTCCGTGTAATGAAAGGAAAAGATGTCACTGGGCTGACTGTTAGATATGTTTAATGAAGCTAGATTTATCATTACGCTTTCTTAAAGAGACATTGGTATGGAAGTGACACCTCAGATGGGGACTTGTGTAAGGTTTTGTTAGAAGACGGTCCTTAAAAGCTGTAGGCATCCTTCTTCCTTGAAGAGATCTCCATTCATCCATAGGGAGACTCTCCCCATGAATTTGCACAATAACCATGAAATAACCAGAAACTCTCTTGTGAAACAAGCAGCCACAGAAAAAAGCCACTCTTCAAGGGGGAAAAAGACCACAGTTAAAACCTCTTTTGCTTTTCATCAGCTTGGGGGCCCCCTTGCAAGAAAGGTAAGGAAAATATTTTCTGTTACGGATCAGGGCTGAATTCAGCCAGCATGCAAAGTGACAACAGTAATGAGGAAGCTCAGTTAATTTGGCTTGCATACTTCATTCTGTCAAATGACTGGAAGCCTGGAATTCTGTCTTTTAACTGTGCATTTGCTTTTAATTCTTGTAAGGGAAAAAAACCATCATAACATCTGAATTCAAATCCTACGGGAGGCAAGTTAAACACCAAAGCGAGTAATGACAAGAAATGAACCACCTCTTATTGCAGATGCATTATAAATGAAAGAAAAAGCACCACTCTTTCCTGTTCTCCCAAGCTAAGGCGGCAACAGACACTGACCAGTCTTCACATCCTTTACACAGAGAGACTTGATTCAACAGGCTTTCCTGCAGGGACAGGATAATCTGAACTGATGAAAGAGGAATATTGTGTGCAGGATCCTGGTTCCTCCCTGTAGTCATGTTTCCAGCCAGCTCATCATCATTTTTCCCTTCTTTCTCCTTTCTGTACAGACCTTTCTCCGCACCCTCCACCTGCAGGCCCTGCATGAATTAGACAAGTCTCCTCTTGGAGTCACTTCCGCCTGCGCAGCAGTGCAGCTGAGAAA
This sequence comes from Phaethon lepturus, assembly GCF_000687285.1. NCBI lineage: Eukaryota > Metazoa > Chordata > Aves > Phaethontiformes > Phaethontidae > Phaethon > Phaethon lepturus. The sequence goes on along the minus strand of NW_010525630.1, from coordinate 28,860 downwards.
CCCATGCTCCAAAAGCACTCCCATTCCTTCCATGTGACGTGCTGCAGCACTGTCATGCTTGGTGGTGTTGCACAGAGAGGTTGCAGAGGGCAGGAGCTGCTTGGGAGCAACAGTGAGGGCACCTGCTCACTCACGATACCACCTTGGCAAAATTCTGTACCCTAGCATTTGTGGAGAAAGCAAGCAAGACCCGTATCCTCGTCTGAAGCCACACAACCCACCATTCTTATTTCCATCTGTCCACATGGTTGCAGCAGGCCACCTGGCTTGATCTTCCCCTTTCCAGAGACTGGGCTACCCCTCACTCCTCCTGTTTTCAAGGCAGGGAAACTGAGGCACAGAGGTGCTGCATAACCTTGTTTGGTGCAAACAGATGCAATACTACATTGCATCTTTTACTCTCATTTATAACAAAACACAGCAGCTGTGCAATTCATCTGGCTGAGACAGCCTGTCCTTGAACTGGTGTGAATGACTGATGAGGACTGATCTGGACCATGCTCTCAGCCATGCCAGTACTCCATGCCTTGCCCCTTATTTACACCAATCTCTTTTAAAAACAAAACCACAGCAAAACACTCAACAGCATTGCTCGCCCGAGGATGAGGGGCCCTTTAAGGGGCACTGAGCTTCACTGTGGTTACAGGCTCCGCACAGGCAGACCAAACCCCTGAGATGATTGAGTGTGGCATCCCAAAAGGAGGGGAGGGAACACAAATAAACAAACTGCTCTGCTCTAAATGAAAGAGCTGCTGGATTTAATGTGACAGGGCCTGGGATGCTTCATTTGACACAGACTGGCAGCAGTCTGGTGATTGGCAAGCGCTCGGAATAATGGCTCTCTGGACTGTCATAACATCGCAAGATCATCTGCAGAGCAGCCCAGCCAGCCTCCAGCAAAGTGTGGGATCTGCTGGGTTGTGGTTAAAAATGAAATAAGCTCAGTGGCTGGGGACTCGCCATTGTCAGGACCTGGATGGAGGCAACCGGCAGGGTCCAGATCACACATACCTGGCTGAGCTTTTGAAGGCTGTCTGGGTATTCGTATCTCTGGAAAGAGCAGCTCCCAGGCCATTCAGAACTGCAAACTTGTTGCTTCTTGTGTTTATCCATGAGCAGAAAACCTTGGAGGAGGCAAGAAAGAGGAAAGTTTAACTGAACTGCCCTCAGTAGTATGCTGCAGAGAACTGACTCCTTTTGCCCTTTCAGCCTGCAGCCATGTCTTTGCAGCCCTGCCATGCAGCATCACTCTTACTCCAGGACCAGGCACCATCAGCTAAGCTAATCTCCAGCTTGGTGCCCAGCTGCACGGGAGGGTCTTGAGAAAGGTGGAGGCTGCAGTACTGCACACAGAGCCAGCCCAAGGCTTCTCAGCGCTGGAGGAGGGATGTGACCTTATCTTTAGGACAGGAGCAAGAGCAAGGAGCCAAGGGAGTTCCCAAACATGGGCTTTCTTGGGCACTACTGCCTTAAACCCACCACCAGCTGTGTGTTTCCTTTCCATGAAAGAGGAGAGAGCAGGAGCATGGCAAAGACAAATCTTCCCCCAAATCCCACTATAGCATCCCTATTCCAACCTAGCAACACCCCAATGATCTTGTAAGACTTGGAGGCAGGCCAATGATCTCTGGGAATAGCAAACTTGCCTTCTTCTAAAGCACTCTTCTATCAGAGGGCTCCAAATAGCTCAAGTTACTATAAAAAAATGCCACCCTTAGAGAGTAATGCAGTATAGTGTAATACTGAAGCTGTTAAGGCTAGGCTGCTAGGCTTCAAATGGGGCGTGCAAACACATTCAGATAGCTGTGTCCATTGCTGAAGCTAACATGCAGCTAACACTCTTCACTGTCTGCGTGCAAAACACCATGCCTTCCACCCCTTAATTACACTGCATTTGCTGAGCTCAGTTCAGGGCAGGGAGGATGATGTTGGCACTGTTTTGAGCCTGGGTATAGCCTCAGCTGCAGTCCCAGAGCTGCAGCTTTGCTGGGGCATTACTTTCTCCCTTACTCTTGGCTGTGACAGCAGAGCAGTTGTTTGGGTGGGAAAGCACTTGTGTCTCAGCAGTGGTGTGGTTCAGTTGTTGCCCAGGCTGTATTTATGGTTTTCAAGGCTGGCAGTGCCTGCCTGCACAGGCTGGTTTAGAAAGCTGTGTCTGGTTCCAGAGCCACGTTCAGTTTGCAGTGGTGGAGGAGAATGTTTCAAAACAAGCCAGTGCCTGGCTTCCATCTAGGTTAATCCATGCGGCTCCTGCCTTGCGTGTTTTGGAACATTAACAATCCCCACAGCAGCAACACAGTGCAGCGGCTGCGAACCCTTCCTGCTAATAACCCTCAAACAAGAAAGAAAATAATTGGTCGCTTTTGCATTTTGGTAACCTATGGCTACACCAGCCCTGCACCTTGCTGAAATTAAAAGAAAAAAAATGCACCAAGGGCCAGAGTATGCAGAAAATGACCCAATGGGCTGTTTCCTTTCTCTGCAAGATGCCATCATTTCCTCTGACCAAAGTCTTCCACACCAATGGGTGCTAAGGGTACCAGGAAAAACATTGGCTCCTCTTACTTAAAGATAAATAATCTTTTTTAAAGGGCAGCTGGTGAAACCTACAACCCCAGTTGCTAAAATCAGCATCATCTGTTATTTCCCATGCCATCGCAAAATGTTCCATTTTATCTGAGCTAAAAACAGCTTTTCTCTGCTGGAAACATGCAAATATCATTCCTTCATAAAGAAGCCACCAGATGGGAACTTAATAACTGTAGACTCTAATTCGCATTGCCTGGAGTTTGAAAATTTGAAACTTTGAAAATTCTTGTTTATACCCTGCTTATTCAATGGTTTAAATATGTTTCCATGCACAGGCATCTGGCCCACAGCCAAGCTGTGTTAATACTAAGGCTATTCCTCCATGCAGGACACAAACTGAAATGACTGGAGCTGCTTTTGTCTCTCCTTGGCTTTTTCTGCACAAGAGAGATTTACATGGCGTAATTGCTCTGAAGGTGAGCTGGTGGGAATGCATCAGCTCTTCAAAAGCTGCCCTTTTTCTCTGTGCTTATTTTACTCATTGTTCACTTTTTAAAATATAAAGTCCATTTCCCTCCCCATCAAAATGTCTGTGAAGTGAAGCAGACATTTTTCTGCTCTTGCAAAAGTATGTGGGAGAGAAAATTTTACTGGAGTTTTATGGATGCCTAAATGGCTTTGCTGTAGGAGGGAAAGAAAAAGAGCACAGGAAGGAGATGGACAGCAAAACACAAAGCAAGAGTGATATCCCTCTGTGCTCAAAAAACTTAAGCAGGGGAGTACAGTACCCAGAAACAGCCAAAGAAATAAATTCTTCATGGATCCATTTATAACCAGAACAAGTGTTTGCAGTGCAGGGAATAAAAGCAAGCACTGACAGGGCAGTTTTCACATGTTAACTCTAACCATCCTCCAGCATTCTTGCAGAGCATTTTGGTGCAGGCTGGGCCTGGCTTTCTGTGCAAGCAGCTTTCAACAGCTTCCTGCAAGGCCTGACTTAACTTCCTACCTGGTGCTTGGCCATTGAAGCCTCATCTTTGCCCCACTGTATCCTTTGGGCAAGGACAATCTCCTACATGATTCAGTGCAGACCCCTATGGAGATGCATGATTGACTTTGGCTGCTAGGAACATAGATCAGCATGTTCAACCCAGGCAAGGAGAAGTTTCCTCCTGCCAGGACTCAGCTGCCTTTGCAGAGCACATGCTAATGTCCATACTGCTGGTGGCACCTATACTGCACTGGCAAGGCCATGTTGGGATCTCAGCCTGCCACTGCCATCTCCTGTTTAGGTATCTGCTGTCTCCTAGCTCCCTGGGGTCCTGATTTGGATCTCCAGGAGCAAATTTAATCATTGTAATTTGTAACTAGGTTTTGCCCAGTGAAAGTGAGAAAGCTATTTGATACTCACCTTACAGGAATAATATCTTCATTTAGCTAAAACACCCATTTCTGCTACTGTCTGCCTTTGCCAGGGTTTCATCATGGCTAGAAGGGCTAAATACCTTCTTGCTTGCACACCCACCTCTGCTCACCACATTGTTTACAACGAAAACTAGAAAATCCCCAGTTGTCACTTATTCAGCTCATTGCATAAGGGTGACCCCAGTATACACTAACAGCATCAAGTCCACTGTCTTTGCATTTTGCATTATGCATCTGTGATCAGATCAAGTTCCTGTAATGGACAGGACCAGTTTAACATGCACAGGAATCTCTTGGATTCAGTTAACACTTGGGTTAAAGCCTTTAAGTATGAATTATAGGCTTTACCTAAAAGGCTCTCATCATATGGGTGTCTCTGTTACTGAGTATATTAATATAAAAGGCTGTTGTTGAAGACTGCCCACTAGTGAGGGCTAGTAAAGTACAGAAGAGCATTCTTCCAGTTCATAGCCAAATCCAGCCCAGGTTGGTAATAATCAAGAGGTGAAACGAGACTTTGATCTCATCCCATTTCCTAATGGGAAGCTGGACACACACCAGAGCTGCCACCATCGCTACTTGCTGTCTACACAGAAAGACCCTGGGCAGGGCAGGGTGCTCCCCTCCCGCCCAGAAAAGCAGGGAGCTCGGAGGGCAATGCAACATGCCAGCATAGGTACTGGCATTAGCTGCCTGTTGTGCCATTAAACGGGGATGCCAAACTTTTCAGTACCACAGAGACAAAAGGTCAGTGATGAAATGGAGCCCTTACTATAGCTGGAAGCACCTGCACAGGAGAAAATAGCTTTCAGCCCAGTGTTTGCAATTGCAGAAACTATCTGAGGGCTCAAAGGGCATGGCTTCTCTTTCTTCCCAATAACACTCCTGCTGCAGTAACATTATTGTACTGTTGTATTCCCACATGGGAACCCTCCAATCTCTGCAGATATTTTACACTCTTAAAAGATAAGCACAGAGGAAGGAGCACATAAATCCAGACTCTCAGTCCATAACCAAATCGGGAATGAATACAAATCCAGCTATTAAAAGGAGGCTCATCAACCCTCCAACACTGAACTGGAGGCTCAGGAGGCATGAGAGAAAACCACAACTTGTGTTGGAAAAATATATGCCTTGACCACCCACTCACCTCAAGCAGATAATGAGAAGTTAAGACCTGTTCTCTGGAGATTAATCCAGAAAGAGAGGCCTGAGACTTCACCTAGGCAGTAATTGATAATTAAAACCTGCTATATCTACCATCAGCTTTTTCTCTCTGGGTGTACAGAGAGAGAAAGAAGGGGGAAGCAGGGAGGGAGGGAGGCATTTCATACTTGCATCTAACCTGTTTTCCAGATGAGTTTTTCAATGATCAGATTCAATCTACTGTAAAAACTTCCCAGGGAGAGAAACCCTCAGCGCGTGAACCAAAAATGTAATGATCTGGGAAATGTATTCCTCTTTAGGGGGAAGAAAACTGGTTTCACCTTTGTGCTCCCACTTTTATTGTTCACAAACTATGCAGATTTCTTTGCTACAGAGGGTAGAGGCACAGTGACAGAGCCATGACACTGAGCCAGCTAAAGGCACAAAGATCAGGTCCTTGTCAAACACACTGCCCCTTTGAGGGTCTGCCAAACTGCATCAGTTCCAATGTCTGTCTGCTCATTCTCCTCCTCACTTTAAGTACCATCCTGGACTCTACCAGGAAGAGACTGGCTTAAATGTGTGGTTTAATAAACCTGCAGCAAAATTTATCATCATTAGCTAACATATTTTTACATATTTTTGCCATCTGTAGCAGCATCCACCCCTTCGGTGACTCTTGTTAAGTGCCTGGCCTCAATGGCTTCCTGTGGCAATGAGTTTCACAGTAATTATGTAGTATGTTAAGAAGCACTTTTTTTATCAATTAATGCAGTTCTGGCTACATCTGTGCCTCCAGCTTCTGCTAAAAGGTCTGGTCCCTAATCAATATGTGTGCCACTGAGAATCCCCTTGTGACCATGCCAACCCCTGCAAGACTCTGCTTCCATTAGCAGAGCACCCCAGCAGGGTTAGCAGGGCTCAGCTCTCAGCACAGTGGGAAATGTTGCCACTGTAGGTCCATTCATGCTTGGAGGTCCATGTCTGTGCAAAGCCCCAGGGAATGAGATCTTCCACAGGGTAACTGCTGTAGCTGCAATGACTCCCAGGTCAGAGGTCCCAATTTCACAGGAGCACTGAAAGCAATGGCTGTTCATCCTCCATGCCCTGGACCTCAGGTATCTGCTATGCTAAAACAAACAGAATATGAAACACTTCCAGCTCAAAACAGGAGGATTTTGCATGCACATGAGCAGCCATGCAAGTTGAAAAGTAACAGAGAAGAACAGAGAAGATGATAACCCAGCCAGTCCCTGGGATAACTGCTGGTGCCCAAAAGCAACCCACATGACCATGTTTGTTAGTTTGAAACATCACTCAAAAAATTAACTCCTTCTGAACTTTACAACTAGGTTGTAGCAAGCATCTTTATAATCATGGATACAACATGATTTAGCATGTGAGAAAAATTTATCAGACTAGCTGAGATCACCAACTGCATGAGCCAGAACAGGCAGCTAAGGAGATCTGTCACACTCATTGCATCAAATGTTTTCTGCAGAACAGTGTAGAGCAACAGGGAGAAACCTTCAGTCTCCACCCTGGCATTTCAAAATGCCCAGGGCATAGGCAGGTAGGGAGGTGAGAGCTTTCTACATTATTCCCAGTAAAACATTAGTCTGATTCTGTGCCTGCTGATACACAGTACCTATTGCTCGTTGATTACCTGGTCCCAAAGGCTTGTGATCACGTTAGTCTACTCTCACACTGCACATGAGATCAGAGCAAAGATGAGTGCAGGCTGCGGCCCAGCCCAGGACTACATAAACACAACCAGGATTTAAGGAGATCCTGTGTTGTCCTGAGAGGGCAGCATGCCAAGAACCAGGGCTTCACAGCTGAATCCCACTTAGCCTCAGTCCTCTCCCACTTCATAAATGATGCTCTCTTCCTTCAGCATCCAAATGCCACTGTATCATTTAGCACTACCCGTGGGCTAATTTTCTCCCTCAGGAGTGGTAGATCAGATTCCACAATTTCCCTCTCCCCCTGAGTTTTCAAAAGGTCTTTCAAGTGTAATAAACTCAGGTATTTATATATCAATCTGTGTTACCTGAGGCACATATTATAGAGGCCTGGGTCATAGCAACATCATTACAATGATTTTTCAAGAGAGCAATGGGAATAGATAGATAAATAATTCTCTCTGTGGTGCCCTTTCTATTTGTATGCTGAAGCTTAGAGCAGCTCCCTGCCTTGGACACACCTTCAGAAATACAGTATTTCACACCAGAGCTGAAAGTATCAAGGTAAGCAGCAACCAATCCTCCAGAGCTAAACAAACAGCCTTTTTTGCCTTTAAATTACAAGCACTTACACATCACCTTGGCTCCTGTCTTCTGCTGCTTCCTCCCTCTTCTTAATTCCTTGAAGCTGTTGTACACCCGCAGTCACTGCTTTTCAGAGCATTTGTGCTGCATTTTTACACTGCCAGGGACATTACAATGTGAGAAAAAGAGGTCATGGCTTGGCTGCCTTGGGGAGCAGCATCAGCCCCTCTCCATATTCTGCGTGGCACTATGGCAGCTCAGCTTCAAACAACCTGTTCAGTCACAGACCCTAAGGCAGATTCTTATATTTAAGCACTTGCCTAATATTTTGTTGGACTGGAGACTTAAACTGGGCCAAAAAAGGCCTCTGAACACCTGCAGAACTCCTTGGTACAACATTCCTTTGATATGAGTTTACCCAGTTCCTAAGGAACGTAGTACACATTTCTGACTGAAGAGAAAACCAAATCATGTAAAAGGACTTCAGAAGGGTTATAAGCTCTCTTGCTTACTCACTAGCTGACACAAGCAGGTCAGATCACTCCAATAACAGCATTTTATTGTTATATTCACAGGCCGAATAAAAATTGGGTTCCTCTGGCACTAGGTGATGTACAAAAACACTGCAAAAGGTTTATGATAGCTAGAGGATATGCAGAGGCATACAAACATCTGGAATCACCCAGATTGGGCCACTGACTAGGTGGCCCAAGACCTAAACCA